>NC_069734.1:6468140-6768140 GCF_027358585.1 Pangasianodon hypophthalmus | reverse complement strand
ATAGTGTTTAATGTACACAAGTTAAAAAAAACTACTTGGAAATGTATTACAGCAGTTTGTTCATCAAAGTTGGAAATTATACAGAATTTCTAGGAAAAGGGAAGTGACAGACACTTCACTTACCTCCTGTCCCTATAAATGTTTGGTCCAGGATGAAAGAGACAATCCTCATCTTAGCCAGTAAGCGGCATGAGCTTGTGTATATAAAATGAAGAAATTTTGAAGTAAACTAATGGAATACAACAAATGACATAAACAAGGTTTCTTACTCACCTTGTGGTGTTTTGGACATAGTCTCCACATTCAGCACTCCAGTTACAAGAATCAGACACCTTCAGCAGGTACTTATACTTGTTGAAGATTTCCTCAGGGGCACGGACACCATAGAATATCTTGTTATCATGGTGGAGTGTCTGTTAATGCAGAGTGAGGACAAGTGCATAAAGTTGTGCTTAAAACCATTCTTGACTTCTATTAGGCTGCGATTGAGAACTCACTGTCACTTTCAGATTTTTCGATTTGAGCTCGCCGATATAGGCCTCCTGCTTCTTGAATCTCTGATCATTTTGATCTTCAACAATATGCGATACAAGTATGCAGTCAAATGATTGCACAGCAATATTAGGAGAGCTTAGCTGAAAAAAAAAATAAACAAGAACAAGGAAAACAATGCAGACGAGACAACAAAAGCTCATTCACATGACTCATTGACATTCACAGTTTATTGACAGTCACTTAATTTTTTTTTTATCTGTAGTTTTTTGGTGCTGAGAGGAAGTGGTGACAGTGTAATGCATTCTATGTTACTGAATGATACATTGGCTAACCATGAGTCTTGTGAGAATCCAATGATTCCAAAGCTTTAATCTGTGAAGCATGAGAATGCAATTTCTTACACATAGAGAGTAGTTTGAGTTTTGTCTTACCATTGGAATTAAGGCCTCTCTGCCATTTTCAGTGTTTTCCCTACTCACAATCTCCAGCTCCACTTCATCCTACAGCAACAACACAAAAATAATGTATTACCTCTTAAAGCAAAGATCTAATTATTAGACAAGGTAGAATGAAACAGCAATGTGTGACAAGTTTCAGCTTCTAGTTTCACTATCTTTATGCATACCTGTCAACATAATGTTTCTTAAATAGACATTCTCAAGAAGTTTAACTGCTTTATTATGTTTGCCACTGTATCCTGTTCCATGTGTTAACTCTAAAACCTACTGTTATATAATATTATACATATATTTGATGCAAATGATTAACTTCGTGCTGATCTGTTGCTAAGCAACAGTAATATGACTCTGCCTTCAGCTCAGCTCTAAACTCTTACACAAAGTGCAACCTTAGTATACAAGGTTCTGTCAGGGCTAAGAATAAACAGGACTCATTCACAATATGCCCATACAGAACATCTTTTCAACACACTCAGTCTGGTTTAACTTTACTCTTCTATATTAGTATACTGTAATGTTTTATAATTCCACTATCCAGTATCACCCAGAAGAGGATGTGTTCCCTTTCAAGTCTCAAAGTTTCTTCCTCATGGAGTTTTTGTTGCCACTGTTACTGCTAGCTTGCACATGGAGAACTAGTAACTTGTGTTATGGGTTCTTTAAATGGTATGTAGCTCTTTGCAAGTTCTTTATAGTTACAAACGGCCAAAGTAAAAGTAAAAGTCAGAACAATCAGTTTATGTAAACCAGTGTACTAGAGTGTGTCTACCAGATGATGATACGTTTTACGTAACAGCAGCAAACACAAGCTGAGACGCAAAGTCTACTCCTACAGGTTTAATGTAAATACAGGTCCAGGCAATAATGCAACAAAGCACTCAACACAGCCAGTATAACCAGCGCTGTTCATCTGGTCTTCTCTCGTTACACCTCAATACCTCAGACAACTGTCAACTTCATCTTTATGTCACCTAAATGCATACATTTTCACGTTGAAAATGTCCAGACAACATATAAAGGCAGTTTTTCAAAAGACTGTTAATAAGCATCTGGCACTAATAGTGTTGTACATATTCAGCTAATACCCATATTAAGCTCCAGTGTTATATAACAGCACAGGTCTGTCTGCTTTCAGTTTTGTTCCTCTTAAGAGCACGACAACACTTGGTTGCCTAACCTAAAATTGTCGTCTAGTCATTAGTCAGGAATCAGAAACCACATGCTTCTTAATAACACATTTCACAGGAGGTGGATGTTAACCTTACAGAAAAGTTGCACACACTTTTTTTTTTCTACACTTTAAATTTTTAGACACTTCACATCTTCCACATGTGACTTTTCACATGCAGTGCCTGTGTTTTGATTTTTCCCGCATTATGATTTCTCCAATTATTCATTTATTTTCAAATGTGATTTAAAAATAAAAAAAAGGTCCATTAATCTTCATGCTACTTTTTCATGCAAACACATACTATTCACATGATGTCAAATGAACTTGTGCAAGTTCAAGTTCAGATGTGCAACTTCAGTGCATAACATGCTGAAATGCACCATCATCTCTTTCATCTTTCATCTGCGACCACATATTAGTCACAGGTAAAAAAAAACCAAAAAAAAAAAAACCACACAGTCAGGTGTGAAATGTATGAGAAAAAAAACTTCACTGTAGATTTCAACATCAGATCACCTGTTTACGGTTTGTGCATTTAAATTAGCTATGATCAGTAATAGATACAGTATTCCCTCTGGGAAAAGTGCAAAATGTTGTGTATGAAAATCCAGAACACTGTTTGCTGTCAAAACATGCAAAATCCCTATTAAGAAAAAAAAAAACCCCAAACATCTAGGCAACTTTTTTTTCCAGGAGTGTGGATATGGATGCCTAAAGTTCAGTAAACAATAGACAAAGATTCAAAATGATGTTAGAATGATGGGAATCAAATTATTACGAAATGGATGTGTGTCATTGGGGTGGGACAATTTCATTCACCTTCAAAGAAAACCAGTTTGAACCACCTACATGTTTGCCAACAAGCTATTATGTCTGAAGTACAAGTCCTACAACACCTCACACATGCGGAAAAAGTCATGTACTGTAATTCTAATAACTAGAGATCTACACCTGGGATTTTCACACGTGATTTAGACAAACGTCATTACCTTTACGCATCTGCCCAAAATGAATCAAACAAACCAGGCTTGTTTTACGCGCCCTGTCTTACCTTGTCGTCGGAGTACATGGTGAAGTAGATCTACTAGATCTACGGCTGTTTACGGAGATTCAAGGCGCGACGAGCATTAACTGAAATGCACACTTCAGTTCTGCTGCCTCGTCAACATTTGCAGTGGCCACAAATCCACAATTGACGGAAACACAAGTTCATCCGGTGCGTTAGGACAGAAACAAGTTTTGGCTCCCTTACACTTCCGCATTACGCGCGGAATTCTGCAAGTTGTGCGCGCGCCCGGAGTCGGCTGTACCTGCTGCACAGGTGGGCGTCAGTGACGTCATTGTACCATGAGCCGGGGAGGAGTGTGCTACTCTAACAGAACAGTGGGAGACTGAAACTGGCAGATTTCTTTACTTCAAATGGGCTGCTGGTGATACTGTTCACAATATTTGGCGTTCCTTTCACTTCTCAGTAGATGGACTGTTTACTCAACATCGTCCCTTGGTATCTCTCTCTCTCTCCGTGTGTGTGGTGCCCTGTGATAAACTAACATCCTGTTCAGAGTGTGTTTCCACCTCACACCCAGTGTTTCTGGGATAGGCTCCAGATCCATCATGACCCTGACCGGGATCATGTGGTTACTAAAGATGAAGATGATGATGACATTCTTAAATAATTCATGAGAAATACTAACATAATAAATAACACTTACTAGACATGTTATCAAGTAAGACCACTATACAGGTTGTGTAGATACATAATTCTCACTGTACATCACCCTTCTCGTCCACCAGTGACACTGACACAGTAGCATGGTAGGTGTTTCAGTGACGAGTGTATCAAACACAGCAGCATTGGTGTGGCATTCTAGCGTGGCTGCTGTGCTGAGAATCATCTACTGTAGCTCTCAAATAATATCTGGTTCTTGGCAATCTTTAAGTCCCTACCTATTGATTGACAAGATTAACTGGGGCTGACAAATTGTGCATAGCAACAGACGAGAAAGTCAGTAATTGCGTATGTATAAAGTCCAGCTAGATGATAGATGCAACTGATAAAATGGCAAATGAGTGTAGAGGTCAGCTAATCTACCTAGACCAGAGGAGACAGAGTCCAGCATGGTGTGGATTTTATCAGATTTCATCTGTGTTAGAGCAAGGAATCTGCCCTGGGCTATGGTTCATAAGCACCACATTTAGGTCTAATCTGATCTGTATGCAAAACAGTGTAATGTCATAATGACTTAAGTGCAAAAAACTGCATAGGCAATTTTTAAAAGAAGGGTTAACCTGCAATTCTGCTTTATGCAGGACAAAACAGAACTCAGAAAAATGCAAACCTGATATCAGCTTCTTTACTATCCAAATATCAAGAGAAAACTGTTTAATATGATTTCGGTCTACAAGACATGAAAGCAACTTTTATTCATTAAAATGTTTATACATGATCAAAGTTTTTCGTAATCCATTCTCTACTTTACAATACTGTTTTACACACAACAATTACAAAGAAAAATTACAAACAATGGAACAGAGAGACTACATGGTAAAAACTGCAGAAAAATGTTCTATAAATCTCGTCTCTCATACTGACTTGCTTTTACAACCAACACGTTACAAATTAACAAAATTCTAAGCGCTTGATCACTTACAGAGAGTAAGGGTAAGAGCTGATTATATAGCTCTCACAGGGTAAGAGCTGACTGTATTCACAGAGGAGATCAGGGTTGGGCATATGCATGCACTCAAAAGCTTTCAGTCCTCTTCGTCAACTGCCTTGCGGAAGTTCTTGCGGTTCACTTTCCTCCCACTACTGAAAGTAACATTACTCCCTTTTCCATCTTCATTGTTGTCTTCGTCCACCCACTTTCTTTTCTTTTTCTTGCCATCCAACGAAAGGTCGTGGTGAAGAGAGGCCATCGTTCCCCCTTCATCTTCTTCCTGTTCATCATCCAAGTGAACTAAACCAACCTCTTTTGTATTTGCTCGGTCCACCTTGTGCAGATTATGGCCCTCATCTTTGGAGGATTGACTGGGCTTGGAGAAGATAATCTTGTGCTCTGAGCTGCTGCTGTGGTCCTGGTTGAAAGCTGGGCTAAAAGAACTTGCAGCAGCTTCTTGGGATCTCCTACGGTTATGGAGTCCCTGTATGAACTCATGGGCCACTTGGCTGTTTTTTCTGTCACTTGTCTCAGGAACATCCTCCAGGTCATAGCGGGTCCACCGCTCAGGGTGAAGCAGATAGTCTGGTACTGTCTTGGTTGATGAAGCTTTCTTGGTTCTCTCTGGTTCTCTACGTTTCATCGGGGGCGACGGTGGAGCAGGACGAGCAAATGTACCGTCGATGACGTTGTCTTCAGCCAGTTGACTCGATGTTAGCTTCACAGCACTATCCAGCTGATCAAAGATGCTTCTGCTGCGGTATGAGAAGCCAAAACTCCCACCAGTCAACTTGAACGTGTGAGCTCCTTGAGGAACATTGCTGCCATGCTGAACATTTTCCTCATCAGAGGAAGAAGACAATTCCTCGACCTTTTGACCCAGGGGCTGTGAGGACTCATCAGGATCTGAGTCACTCAAAGAGGCATCATCAGGCAGGTCAATGGCGTCTCGATTGGACAGACTGTTGGGCGTGTCATCTCTGCCCTTTGGGTCACTCATAGTGCAGATATATTCAGAGGTCAACAAGGGGCAGTGTCAAAAGCTGGAACTCTCAGAACTAACAAATGAAGCTCCTGTGAAAAAGATAAAGATATCAAATAGTAGATGACATCAGTTACTAAGATATACGAAAACATTTTTAGTGTGCTATGATTAGTAACTTTTTTTAAAGTCATGATCATAGACCTTACTTATTTTACAGCTGGAATTATTTAACAGGAAATGTATATTTGTCCACATCGGTTACTTTGCAGTCTCTGTCTTCTTCGGTGGCTGTAGAAGGTGTCTGTAATTACTCGGTTTATGTAGTCACACCAAGACCAGACATTATATGAAAAATCAGGAGTGCTTACCTTTACTAATGGTCTCCAGCAGCCACTTCTGTAGGAATTCAGAAAAACAGTGTGTGAGTACAGGTGGTATATGTTACAGGTCCCTAGCTCTGGTCCTGAAGTGCCTCTTGTCCTGCACATTGTAATGTTTTTTTCAGCTCTAACACACACACTGCATCTCAGGAAGGGCTGGTTATTAGCTGATTAGTTGGATCAGGTGTGTTAGAGAAGGGAAAACACTAAAATGTCCAGGACAGGGGGGTATTCCAGGACCAGGGCGCCACTAAAATCTAAGCATAAAAGCACAGTACTTCCTATCCCAAAGCTGTCATGTGTGTTGCTGTGCACACTGGTGCGCCTTACTGGGAGTGAAGACTCACAGGATCTGCGAGATTCCCATCTCAGCACAGATGCTAAACTTCTGAGAAACCACACGGATCATCGCCATCGCCTTGAACTGGAGGCCCGTCTGTGAAACACATGTGAAATACATGTGGAATAACACATGGGACACCGACATGCATTCAGATTGTTATTTTGCATTTATATTAGCTGTGCAGTCAGCTAATGTGTTAGCTAGCTAATAGCTTAAAGCTAACTGCCCCGCTAGCGATGTTTTGCTACACGGAAAACAAAAGGGACAACGATAAAATGTAGGATTTTTTAGAGAGATGTGCGTAGTTTACGGGAATTAGTGTACAAACAAACTTGTTTAGCACAAAAATTTATCAAATGCACACACAAACCATACGGTAGTTTACCTCTTCTTCGTGCTGGTCTTGTGAGAACAAGAACAATGTGTATATCGCCCCCTAGTGGACAGAGCAGTGATAAATCTGCTCCTGCGTTGTAAGAGTGTGATGTTCAGTTCGTCCAGCAGGGGGAGACACAGCAGCACAAGTATTATTGACTACCAGCAATAATGTTTTGGGAGATTGATGTTTGCGCATGCGTACTGATTTTTATTCCCTGGGGCCTGTGCTCAAGAGCTTGTTCTGAGGGAGTTCGTTTAAACACGTTTATAAATATTTGTTTTCTGGATCTTTAGGGTTATTTTCTTGATTTCTAAATATATTATAGTAAAAAAGGTTTTCAGTGTCTTAGTTTTAAACCTAAAAAAATAACCTAAATGAACATAATTTACTTAATCTTGAGAACATTCCCAATATTTTAGTTTGTGGTTATAAAAAAGAGGACCTCAAAGCAAATGTTCCTTGGCAGATGTCATATAAGAGAACCACAAGGGAACAGCCCAAGGGGAACCAGATGTTAATGATGGTAGAAAATTAGTAAAGTTTTCAGTACAGAACAGTGGCATGTTTTGCGGATTAACAGCGCTCACAATGGAAGTGCTGTGGCCTTACTTTGGAGTAATGTTGACATGAGCAGATGACACACCTTTGGCTTCACATTCGGTCTCAGTCCTGTCTTCACTCGCCAGCTTTCTGTAACGTCACCAGTATTGTTTAAATTGGCTGCTTTGCTGGCTTTACATTTACCTAAGAGTGGATGATCAGGCTGCGTCAATTGCCTATTTTGGTGTAAATTAGATGGGGAAAATAAAAATGAATTTCATCAAAAATGAATAGCCTAAGCTTATTGTAGTTATCATGGGAAATTTGATTGTTATACAAATTGAAATCATTTTGTATATCACCCAGCACTACTCCTTTTGACCAACCCTGTGTGTATTTTACTCAATAACATCTATGATACTTTTGGATTATCATGTGATTGGGATCCCTGACCTAAACACAATAAATTTGTCACTCAGATTGGGCTATAAGGTGTGATGGCACAACAGATAGCACTGCTGTCTCACAGCTGGGTTCAATCATAAGCTGGGGTGCTTGTGTGTGGAGTTTTGCATGTTCTCCCCGCGTCCACATGGGTTTCCTCCACATTCTCTGGTTTCCTCCCACCTCCCAAAACATGGTAGCAGGTGGATTGGCTAAGATTTGGCTAAGATAAAATTGCCAGAAGGTGTGAATGAATGTGTGAATGGATGACTCGCACTCAATAATAGGCCCTGGATCCGCCCTGACCCTGACAAGGATTAAGTGGTTACAGTGAGTGAGTGAGTAAGCTTGGGCCAAGTCCACAAATTGTTGGTTCTAACGACAAAAGGAAAAAGATGCTCATCATTTAAATAATAAAATGTTCAGTAACATCTCTCTCTCTATTTGAGCAATTATGTGTGTAACCTCTCCAAATAAAGGGTCTCAACTTTCATCTTGTTCTGTATGTAGTGTCAGTTACTCTGAATGAAACTGCTGATAGTTCCTCTTTAAATGAGAATGACATTAAAGTTTGTCAAGCAATTTGTCTCCTTGGAACCATCACCCTAACCCTAACCCTAACCTTAGTTCATTACAACCAAATGGATCCAAAAGCTGTACAGAGGATTCGAAAGAGTTGCGAAGCAGGTATTATATATATATATATATATATATATATATATATATATATATATATATATATATATATATATATATTAGTTGACTGAGGTCTATGCAAATCTGAATTGTAGCTTATTTGTAGTATATTTTTCTCTAATAGTCAGAGCTGCAGTACAACTAAACTTGCATTTTCCACAATAGGGTGGGTCACTCAGAGTTCAGGAGCTGTTATCACACCTCATGTGGACCATGAGTCGTAAAAAGTTGTGAAATAATCTAAAACCTTCAGGATTATTATTGAGGTCAACTGAAGATAAGTTGAACTTGAAGCTTTAAAGACATTCTGCAGCCCAAACATCAACACACTTAACTTTAGCAAAGGTGTAATAACATTTTGCAATTGAAATGAGTTAACGCTGTATATTATTTTAGCTAAATATATCAGCTGGAACAAACTATCAGCCAGAGCATCTACTGTACAAAATTAATTTAGGTCACAGATCTCTGGCTATCTATGGCTTGTACACAGACATGAGTGCAGTAGCACAGCTAAAGCATTTGGTGTTGGAGGAAAAAAAGTGTGATTTTGATCATCCAAGAAAAAGAGTGCACTATGAGATATTTTATGGATTGATATTCAGCTCCATCATTACCAAAGGAACAATCATATGGATAAAGAATTGCAGAAATAAGTAAAAAAATGAAACAAATAAATTCATAAAAAGGAAAAGAAAATAAGCCTATAATGCAGAAATATTTATTTGCCACAGTGATTATACAGTGATCCCAGATACATATTGCAACACAGAAAGGTGTTTTCAGGAAATATATTCTATAACCCATTAAATCTATTATGCTGTGTAATCCATCCAACTGAATGTATGCTGAGAAGCATTAAGTGGCAACAAATATGTTTACGGTGCCCTGTGATGGACTGACATCCCGTTCCAGGTGTACTCCTACCTCATACCCAGTATTCCCAGGATAGGCACCAGATCCACCACAACAATGACCAGGATATAATGATTACTGAGGAGGACTGTGTGACATTAATATATGTGTGTTTACTTAAAAACTAGACATCTGTGAGGTCCCTGTTTTTACTGTAGGCTGTGCTAGCATTGTCAAATAACTATTACTGGCAGGAATCTCTCAATCTCCCTTTATATTCAATAAACCTAATTTCTCTCCTAATTTCTTTTAGGAGGTACCAAAACCTACCATACACTGTATATTGATCCTTTTTTCCCTTTCTCTTTGAATTAAATTTCATTACTCAGTGTCTATGCTAGCTCAGATAGTGCAGGTCCTCAGGTAAGACACATCATCACTAAACATGTCCGGGAAATGATGAGAGTAATAATAATTAAAAAAAAAATAATAATAATAAAAAAAAAATTCCAGACATTTTTTTTTTACATAAAGAAATTGACGTTTTTTAGCCACTCCCATTTCAGTGCACCGTGGACTGAATCTCTAATGGCTCCTACACTCCGAGTGCACTAGGTAGTATATTCAGTAGTACAGCCTAACTGTAGAATGTAGTGCACTTGTGAAGAGAATATGAGGCGGTTTAGGACACAACCTTCGCCTCTGTCCCTGATTTACGAATTGGATGCATGACCTGGAGTAGCTATAGTGAGGATTTCCTTCCCGGAACGTGGACTGACAATACAATGAACTTGTCGAAGCTTTAACAGCAGGTTTATCGGAGTAAACAAACAAACGAACAAACAAAAACAACTCGGTTCTTAAAGGCGACGAGGTGCTTTCTTTGGGTGAAGATGAAAA
This sequence comes from Pangasianodon hypophthalmus, assembly GCF_027358585.1. Taxonomy (NCBI): domain Eukaryota; kingdom Metazoa; phylum Chordata; class Actinopteri; order Siluriformes; family Pangasiidae; genus Pangasianodon; species Pangasianodon hypophthalmus. The sequence continues at coordinate 6,757,834 of NC_069734.1, read as the reverse complement.
GGATAACGGGAAAGACGAAAGATGCCACTCTTCTAGAGATGACCAACAAAGCGGACGCTCATGTGGAAGGTAGCAAAAATAGCTAAAGGATGTGAAATTGAAACTAAAGTCCGTTTTAAAACTTAAATTTCATGTTTACTCGGCTGACATTACTTCAGGAAAGGAGAGACAGAGTCGTTGGTGTTTTTGGTGGATAAAGAGAGCCTAGCATTGGTCGTTAAACCCATATATGTGTTTATATATATATATATATATATATATATATATATATATATATATATATATATATATATATATATATGAGCTAACAACGTATTACATATTTAAATCTCCAATATACAGGTGATTTACTGTCTTTTTTCCCCACTAAAACCGCCTCCGTGCTGTGCTAGGCTAAAGCATACACAACCTGTGAAAGTTTACACTCCTGAGCGGTTTCTCACAGTCTGTTTTGTTCCGAGTCTCAAAACGGCTCCATGTTGCACGTAGTGCACTAAATACCATGTGGAAGCAATTATTTCATCCACTCTGCAGTGCTTCCATATAGGGAGATGGGAGTGGTTTGTGATTCAGCCTTTGACTTGAGTTCAGGAACAGCTTCAATCCGTTTACATCTTTACTCATCATCTGGAGCACTAGATATTGTTTACAACAGTCCAAGGGACAGCAGTATACTGTGGCATACAGTATATGAAGAAGAAAATCTAACATGGAAGGCATATTTTAAGGACACATGGTGCACTACAAGGGGTGTGGGAGCCATTATTTATGTACCATATGTAGTGCCTTTTATATAGGGAAGTGGGAGTCATTTGGATTCAGCCTAAATAACTAACTAACATAGAGCAGTTCCTTTATGAGTTCATAAACAAATCATAGCGTATTTGTTTCCAGACTGCAGCACATGTCCGGAAGAATTTGGCAAAAAACTCACTTGTGATATGTCTATTTCTCAACATTATCCCTCATAAACATAAAATGCGGGTAGCGTAACTGTACACAGTGCCTCCAGACTCAGTGTGCTGCTGTATTGATCCACTACAGAAGATGTAATTCAATTCACATTTACTTGATCAAATTATCCTAACCCAGATGGGAACCAAGACTAAATCACCAGAGACATATCAGGCAGCTGAAGTCATATTCCATTCTGAGCAATGTGACTGTGCTGGTATTGTTAACAACTGTAAAAGAAACCAGTATTTTAATACAGTATTTTCATTCCCTTGAGCATGTGACCGAAATCAACCCTAAAATGTTCTCATATTGAAGTTAACAGCAACCTGAAATCTTGGAATGCTCTGATAGTATACTGAGTATGAGTCCTGAAACACTGGACTGGATCATGGTTGATATATTTTTCCTTAGTGAATTCTCTAATCTGACTGGTCAGAAGATATTTAATTTTCTATAGCAGCAGCTCTGAAAATCGTGCCAGCTGTCATTCAGATGATAGGTTTATAATAATGTGCTTGTTCTAATAAGATATCCTTTCTGGAGTTACAGCTCATTTACAGAGATTTGTATGGTCACGTAATCTAAATGTAATAAATGTTTTTAAAAAAAACATTTAATAAAAAAATATACTTGCTGATACGGTGAAGCTTTCTGTAAGGAGATTTTATTAAGCTTTTTATTTATTTTTGTTTGTTTAGAATTAATGGAAGGAGTCCCCAGTGTCAAAGCCTTTTTATCTTTTCTTTTTTTTTAACAGTTATTCAGTTTTCCACCGTGGGAAAGTCTTTTTCAGGAAAGTCTTTTTCAGGACAGAGAAGGTTGTACTTTCTGGTTTCTTGGTAACATGACAAGCAGTGTTTTTTTTTTTTTTTTTTTTTTTTTTTTTTTGTCTTAGTAACTTCAAGAGAGACAAAAGAAGAGGCTGATAAGAGAACAATATTAATACATTAATAAAATAAAATTTCTAATTAATGGCAAATTGCTGTGGTATAAGAGGAATAAAACTGCTGTTATAGGAAAACAATCTGGGTAACTGCGCTTCGCATCAGCCTGCATCCCACCACCCCATCATGGATGATTTTTATATAACATCACACACCCTGTTGTGTTTTAATCCTTATATATTTTGGTCTGATCTAGTAACATTTTATGCAGTGTGTGTAAGCGCTAAGAGTTAGTTTAGTGTGAGGCTCCGTTAGTGTGCGGATGGCAGTATCAGGTATCAGTTCATACTCAGATCATCATCTTCTTCTTTAACTCTCTTTTATAATTCAGTTCACAGCTTCACCATAGTGTGACTTCCGTTTTGACAAAACATGGGAGTCCAACACCCTTGTAATCAGATCTTTCAGTGTGAGTCATGGCTAGTACCTCTTCCACTGTATGCACTGAGAGTTTCTTTTAGCACTTCAGATCCTTCAACATAATCAAATAAAAGGTGGACTAGGCAGAGAATAGGCCAAGACTTCAAACACAGTCTGAATGGTTGTATAAGGTCAATGATTCAAGTGATTGCTGTCTACTCTAAAGGCTATCCTATGATATTTTACTGCCTTCTGCTGGTACTCAAATTCTGTGGTTAGTCATGTAGTTGTTAAATGCTCTAGTATAATCCTCTGTATAAGTGTCCAAACCCACTAGTGAACTCCATGGAGCTGGAATGAGTCAGCAGCAGAGAAGCTGTTCTTCTAGGTCTCTGTGGCAGGTTGATTAGTGTTTGTTAAACAAGCAGCATTTGGGAAAAGTGCTAGGTGAAGGAAACCCTCAGGCAAATCCCAAATCTTACTGCCCTAATCAGCAGTGCTGCACTGATTTAATCTGGAATCTTAAAGATATAATAAATGTAATAAAAGTGTAATAAAATGCAAATGAAGACACACCTTGGCCAAAAGCCAAGATTAATTTTTTTTTTTCAATTTTGATGCATAAATAATAATTACTAAATTTGTATTAAAATAATAAAATTAAATAAATTGTCTCAATTGCTTCTCTGGCTTCCTCCCACGTCCCAAAAACATGCCAATAGGAAGTTTTTATTAAATTCCAATGTATTTGTTTGGTGTTAAAGCAGCATCAAAAAAATATATTTTAATATTTAAATTTATTGAAATGTGGTATAAAGATGGTGCTTCAGGAAAGTTAATAGAGAGCGCAGTTTATACCACATTTCTCAAAATATAGTGAGGGTGTGTGTTTTGGAACCCATGTGACCTCCCCCTTGTTGATATAATGCAGGAGACTCTACAGAGTGTAACATGGACTCAGCAAAAATATTTTAGCAACAAATACCTTGCAAGCTAGCAGGAACAGAGGGACTTTTCTCAGCAGTATGATACAGAAGACTGATCCAATTCTAACATCCCTGGTTCATGAGAAGTGCTGTGCCGTTGACAGCAATCAAGATAAACCAGACAAGCGTGACTAGCCTAGGCTTGTTTAAACAGAATTCAGGCAGTGATCGCAATGCACTCTTAAGTGTGGTGTGTGTGTGACGATGTTCCTGAAGTAAATGGGTTTGATGAAGTAGCTGAGTGTGGTGTCAACTGTTTCCCCTGTTTATTTGTCCATTTGCTAATCAGGACAGACCATATGGAGACCATGAAGTGTTCACAGTCATGAACCTCTTATTGCGTGTGTGTGTCTCTGTGTGTGTGTGTGTGTGTGTGTGTGTGTGTGTGTGTGTGTGTGAGAGAGAGAGAGAGAGAGAGAGAGAGAGAGAGTATCCGTTCAGTTGTTTGACAAGAGGAAGGCTTAGGGCAATATTAAGTGTAATTCATTATTAGTAATTAAAACAGCATATCATCTATTATTGTGAGCTAATCACAACAAATCTGTAGTTGGATAGATGAAGTATTCTTATAGCGGTAATAGTGGACTGATGACATTTTTGCTATCCCTCAGTTCTCAGCAGTATGTTGTACTATGCAATGTGTATTGTATCAATGAAGTCTCACACTTGCTAGTAAAATGGGAGTGAATGTTCTAAATATTAAATTGAAACAAATCTAATTATATATTCTAATATTTTAACAGAATAATATTGAAAATCAGATATCGCCAAGGCTAGTCACATAGCCCAAATAAAACCATCCAAGGCAAACAGCAGGTCTGTTTACTCTGGCATGAGCCTTTGAGAGTATAGCAAACACAGAGACTGGGAGAGAAAGAGAGCCAGAGTTGTTATGGCAACAAGACTCAGTAATCAAGTTTTCTGTTTTATAGTTTTGATGTTCTTTTTAGTAGCCAGCTGGAAAGTAGGAAGGTTACACACAAGGGTTGTATAAAAATAAAAGTGTGCTTGATGCATGAATACCAAGAGACCAGATTTATTAATGTACTGTAAATAACAACAGTGCATGAAACCTGTTGAATATCATTCATCTTCAGTAGCCACTTTTTTCCTGGTCAGGGTCACAGTGCATCCAGAGTCTGTCCCAGGAGCACTTGGGGTTAAGGCGAGAATAACCCTTGGATGGGATGCAAGTTCATTGCAGGGCACCATGCACTCACACACTGACACACTCATTCACACCTAGGGACAATTTTTCTTAGCCAGTCCACCTACTGGAATATTTTTGGAAGGTGGGATGAAAAGCCGGAGAACCCACAGGAAACCCACGCGGACACAGGGAGTACATGCAAAACTCTGCATAGTTAGTAACCGAGACCGAGCACAAGATCGAACGTGGGGTCTCTAGAACTGTGAGGTGGCCACTCTACCCACTGTGCTATTGTGCTGCTCATTAAAATGCTGTTGTATGTCTGGGTGTGTTTTTAATTCTGTGCTAGCATTTGTTCACAAACCCACTGAAAAAAGATTATCTTGACCACATTCTCTTGATACCTAGCCATTGTAGGCTCTTGAGAATTGTCAGAGATCTTGTTGCTAAATGATTCCAAGTGATGCTTGTCCAAATTTTTTGGAGGATGGGTGATATTGTTAGCTTTAGTTCTCCCACATATTACAGCTTTGCCACATCCTTTCGAATAACACCCATGCCAGCACCTCAGATATGTCACTCAGATGGGACCAGGAACCAAAAATAGCACTTTGAGTTAGCAAAATGTCCATTTACTGACAGCATCCAAAAGCACACACACACCAATTTGCTTCCTCACTACTGTCATAGAAATAGGAATGCTCCTTATCAAGCACTCACAAACAACTCCCTACTGGGGCTGTTTCACAAAGACAGGAAGATGACCAAAGTCAGCACAGAGATCAGAAACAAGGCCATGGGTGGGATGAACACCTCTTCTTAAATCATGCAAGCATATTTAAACAGCAGTTATTTTTTCCTCTCAGTAACATCTGAATGTGATAGGTGGAGGAGGTGTAATCTGAAAACACATTTCTTTAAATTAAGGAAGTGTTTTTGTATTGTAATACTAAACAGTTCTCTTAAAACCAAATCTTGCATTATTTTTGAAATGCTTTTGGGTTGAGTTAAGCAGTCAAAGCAAGCTGTGCACCTTTCCTATTCATCCTGTTCCTCATTTTTTTTTTTTTTTTTTTAGATCTTAGTGTTATCCAATAGCTGTCAAACTGTAAGAATGAAGACTTGCGCACCTGCCAGTCACTGCAGTTGCTACTCACACACCATCATAGCGTATCTAAATGTGATGAATGCTAATTTTCCAGGTGTTTATATGTTTTCTAATGGTAACCTGATTTTAGCATCAATTTCAATTGACAGGATGACTGCCTTATTGAGTTTAAGCTGGATGTACAATTATAAATTAGGCATGAATGTGGAGAACTGTGGTCTTATTAGAACAAACCCAAACCAATCTTTGGAGGCTTCATTTTGAAACAGAGATACCCTCAGGTAAAATAGTTTTGGAGTTGCTTAACTGGAGTGAATGAGGTTGTGAAACTCAAGAGCAGTCTCCAAACCCTGGAGCAGAGCCAGTTTTCGTTTTGCACTTCAGCTTACTGTAGCTTCTCTAGGAACTGATAAAAACACAACAAAGCACAGCTTTCTTAGTATATACTTGCTAGTTCTCAAGAAAACATTTACATATGCATTTACATATACATTTACAGCATTTGGCAGAGGCCCTTATCTAGCATGACTGGCAGAAATGCTTTGTTGTCTACATCAGGGTGGATCTGGACATGAGGGTGGATAGATAAGTAAATAAGTACTTATCTTATTCTTTTTCAACTCATGATTGAGTTCCTTGCACAGCTGTAGGAAGCCAGTGAAGGGAACACAGCAGTGGAATATGGCATATTTGCAAAATGTCTATGTACTCTTAATGGAAAGTGCTGACATTTATTCTACATTTTCCATCACAGCTTCAGAATATTAAAATGTTTTGACATAACGACTGAAATCTGCAGTTTTAATGTTATTACAGCTCAGCCGCCAATTCATGAACTATTCAAACTACAGAATGATATGGTTTATATTTAAATGTTTGCACAACCCTTTAGTAATTCATTTGGAACCCCCTTTGATTGTATTCATTACATTAGCTTTTCATTTGATGCAGTGATGTGAGTATAATATTCTGTAACCAGGTATAACAGGTGTCCTTTTCCCAGCACTCATCACCTGCAATATTATCACCAGGTCTGAGAGAAAATAACACCCATGACGAAAGCTATAACCTGCTGGCTGTCACCCAGAGCTCTTATATTACAAAGCTGCATTTCAAAAGGGCTTATACAAAAATTGCCTGAGTTGCAGAGAAGTAGATTATCTATCATTTTAAGATGGTTAATTTTTTCCATACCCCTCCTTCTTACAGTGTTTATATTGCTGTTTTCTCTATTTAGCATCCACCAAAATATGTCTTTTCTTTTGTTCCTCTGCCCTGACTTCTTGGTGTCACCCTGGTTAAGATGGCTTTGCAGTATTGACAGGTTACAGGAAGACCTTTCTCGCAGGTATGGATGGAGCATGTCTCCATGTGACGTCCGTCTGTCCACCCACCGCTTGGTTCTAATGTGTACTGACATCTGCATCAAGTCGAGGCCTGGGCTTTGCTCAGTTTTCACTCTCATGGCTTGTTTGCTTGGTCCCTCTTCTTACATGTTTTTTGTTTTTCTGATCTTGTCTATATATCCATATGGACTTAACTTCCCCTTAACTTCTTTTGCTGTTAGTGGCAAGTGCGTGCTTGTGTGCCACACTGTTCTATATTTGTGTTTGCTTACTGTCTGTAAGAGTGCGAGCTGGGGGTCAACACACTGTGATACATTTTACCATCATATACAGAGTGGGCTGTGTGTGAGGTTCTGATAAGGCCTTTTTCTCATCTACTCCCACGCCACTCATGCCACTGGCAGTGAGGGCCTGCTCAATAGTCTGGTCTCTGACATTGTACACTACCCTTGCTTTGTGTTGGTGTGTGTAATTATTTCACATTCTGAAGGCTCACTGTATTATCTGTATGAAATAGTGACTGCTGGAGAGTATGTGAAATACAGTGGCATTCAGACTTCTTTTTTTCTGGGCATAACTCCCAAGTCATCTAGTAAATTTCCATATGGTATTAGCTCTCCCTAACAATACAAAATATAAAACACTTTTAAACATGAAAAACACACAAAACTATATGACCAAAAGTATGTGGACATCTGACTATCACACCCATATGTGCTTTTGAACATCCCATTCCAGATTTAGTCCCCCTTTGCTGTTATAATAACCTTCACTCTTCTGGGAAGGCTTTCCACTAGATTTTGGAGCATGGCTGTGGGGATTTGTGTTCATTCAGCCACAAGAGCATTAGTGAGGTCAGGTACTGATGTCGGGCGAGGAGGCCTGGGGTGCAGTCAGTGTTCCAGTTCGTCCCGAAAGTGTTCAGTGGGGTTGCGGTCAGGGCTCTGTGCAGGCCACTCGAGTTCTTCCATTCCAACCTTGGCAAACCCTGTGTTCATAGAGCTCGCTTTGTGCACGGCTGCATTGTCATGCTGGAACAGGTTTGGAATAGACCCCTTAGTTCCATTGAATGGAAATTGTAATGCTACAGTATACAAAGACATTCTATACAATTATGTGCTTCCAACTCTATGGCAGCAGTTTGGGGGAAGCCCACATATGGGTGTCAACATCGGCAACATCAGGTGCCCACATATTTTTGACCATCTAGTGTACATTTTGGCTTGTGTCATGGAAAAGGGCTATATATATATATATATATATATATATATATATATATACACACACATAGTCATGACATCTATTCATGTGTACACATGATTATAGATAAAAGTAATTATTATATAATAATAGTAAAAATGTAGATTATAGATTTTTTTGAAATGTTACATACAATGTTCAGTACAGTTTGACTCCCTCTGCTCTACATGATCACTGTGCTGCGTGTGTGTGGAGTGGGACTTTGCTTTTGTGATGTTTGTGTTGTGCAAGCATGTGTATCTGGCGCTCTGCACAACCCACAGGAAGTCCTGTCATTCCTTCAGCGTTCTCTCAAATCTGTACTGTCAGCATTGGTGCTACAGAGTGCTACAGTTGGTGCATATGTTTATGACGGAGAAATACCAGAAGGGGGAAAAAAGTCTTTCTGTTGCTTTGTTAGAAAATTTCCAAAGCTGACTGGACTGGGAATTCCAGCTCACTCAACGCTGTGTGATATTAACAGTATTCTAATATATAGTTTTTGTTCATGTCTGATGTATTATAGCCTTACTCAGACTGTACTTAAAGGTCAGTACAATGAGCACACAGACAAAACTGCAAACAGCTTTAGCCTGCAACCTTTCAACTTTTCCACTGTGGTTGGAAAATGTGTATTCCTGTAACACAGACCTCAGGGAATTCAACTTTGACCTTTGACCTCTAAGTCAGACACAAGATATCCGTTTGCTCTTCCCCCGTTTTTCAGATTTAGTTAGTTCAATGTGCGTCAATACTGCATGGGCATTTTTACTTTTCCATTTCAGTTGATTGCCATACTATGTGTAGACAGAGACACACAGAAATGTTCCAGTTAGTAGGCCAGCTCTATGATTGATTTGCTGTAAGAGATAAAAGCCTATTTTGTAGGTGGCTGAGAGATCAAATGAACTACAAAATTATCACAACTCACAATACAAAACCACGTCCAACAAAAACAACAGAAATGTTTTTCTGCTACTACAGAGAAAAACTACAGTTAAGTTTTTGCTAAACTGCAGCACATCCAACTGTGAGAGCTTCTTTCTTTAGTATTAACACTGCATACTCAGATGAAAAGCACAGAGCCTAAATTCTGTGCTTTATAGAATAAACATATGTGCAGATGTCCATATGGGGCTGTCAGGATATTTTGTACTAGATCATATAAAATTTGTTGAAGCTTAATGTGTCTATGATCACTTTCCATACAGTTAGTTTAAAAGGCACTTTGATTGTACATTTATGCATTTCTCAGCCATCGTAGTTCTCTCATGCAAAATAAACCATTTTTACGCTGATACATAACGAGCTATTTAGATAATTTAATCAAAAGGTTTGTAGTGTGAAGATTGTCTTAAGTGTTTGAGTGTTCTGTCATTTATCTTATGAAGATGTTTGTGCTCTAGTGCTTTGCATAATTGGAGTCTGACTGCTGTATCCACAGACAATAATGGCAGTCTCCTCTCCACCTCAGACAAAGGGACACAACTGCCAGGCCATCGGGAGGTAAGCGCACATCCATTTCTAGCAGAGCACTGCATATACTTTGGGGGAAAAATGTATAAACTGAATATTGTTTTAAATACAGTGATTTGTACATAAGCGTTTTTACTGAATTTCTTACTTCTGTGATGCAGCTTATGTGATGCAATCTTAAACCATACATTGTTTTTCCATGTTCTCCCATATACAATGAGCTACATCTACCTTGTAAATACACTCACTGGTCATTTTATCAAACATAGGTGTAGATGTAGGTATACTATTACTGACTGCAGCCTGTCTGATGCTAGTGGTATTGTCTGTAGGTTAAACATTGGAATATTTTGGTCCCATGTGTAAATTTGTGGTGGGGTTGGATAAGCTTCCCTATTCAACACACGCACACCACAGACGTGTCCTTAAATACATCTGGGCTTCTCGTATAATTCTTATTGGTTGCCTATTCATTGAACAACTTCTGTACTGATTTATTTATTTGTGAGGTCAGTACTATGTTCAGTACCAGTCAAAATCTTGTATTCATTTAGTCAAGGATCCTGGGTTTTTCCAGCATTAAAGCTCGGACCTTTGAACTTACGTTGACTTGCAAAGTGTCTCATTGCCTGCACAAGCTTTGCAGTTTGCATAGCTGGTCATGTGACCTAGGAAGGAATGCAAACCTATATTGAAAAGTAAAATATTTATGTACTGTATAGAGTATATTACAGATGAATTTATCATTGTTATGGATGTGGCAGTGTTTTGGGTGATTATACTTTTTAACAAATTATATATATGTGTGTGTGTGTGTGTGTGTATATATATATATATATATATATATATATATATATATATATATATATATATATATATATATATATACACACACACACATATATATATATAATTTGTATATTGCACACATAAAAGAATACTATAAAGAGCAGTAAGCAGTAATAAATGTAACAAAGTCAATATCTGGTGTGACGATCCTTAGCTTTTTTTAAAAAAAAAATGATAGTCTCAGGTACAATTTGTGCAGTTTTATAAGGAAATTAGCTGTAAGTTTTACTGAGCATTTTGTAAAACCCAGCCTCAGTTCTTCTGAAGACTTCGACTGTCACACTTGTTTCTTATTTTTTCAGCGAAACCCAGCAGCCTTCAATATGTTTTTTTCTGAAAAGTGGTCTCTTATGTAATATGCTGCTTTCTTTACTGACATACAAAACATTTTTCTGTAACATGTAATTTTGTGCTGAAAAACTAATGTTTGGAATTCTAAAATGTTTTTGTACTGAATCAATAATATAGAAGTCATAAAATAAAACTCTATAACAAAGTTTATACTAAAAAAATAGGGTGCCTAAGATTTTTGCACAGTACTGTGTGTGTGTGTATATATATATATATATATATATATATATATATATATATATATATATATATATGAGCCTAAAATAACAGAGTTTTATTTATTTATTTATTTATTTATTTATTTATTTATTTATTACTGGCGATTATCAATTATGTAAGTGTTATGGATATGACTTTTTAGTATTACTGTTCTGATGTGTCAAAGTAGAGAAATAACACCTTGTTGTATAAAATACCTGAAATAGGAATTAACATTAAACCAAGATTAAAATTAATCAAAGTGCCAATTTAAATTATTGATGTAGGCTATTTTCTCTACTTTATTCGAATTCAAACGTTAATTAGAAAATGATGAATTTGCTGTTGCATTTCCCCAAAGAGTGTGCATAATTTGAGACATAATTCAAGTTCAGTTGCAGAACGTGTATTTGCATTTGCATTTTTCTGCACTGCCAAAATTAAAATGGAAATGCAATGGCCCTGTGCCGTTTTATTTACCATCTCTAAATAGTTCTGATTCAGCTATTAGGAAAAAAGTAATAGCAGTCCTTCCATTTGCGATTGCACTTTCTCTTCCTTATGCTATGCAGACAAAAAATTTGCATTTTCACAAGGCTTTATTGCTCTACTTATTATATTATACTATTATATATTAGGCTATTACATTATACTCTAGTGAGAGTGCATAAGTAGTGAATAGGAAGTCATTTGGGATTCAGCCTGTCTTTTGGCAGGGCATCAGGGTTTGCTGGTGGGTGATGAATGCTCAGTGCATTACTGTTTCTGCCAAGCAACTGCACTTGGCAACCTTTTGATGCATCCAAATGGAATTATCCTTACAAGACTAAAAATTACTTTACTATGAAATATAGTTAGTGCATCAAGATATCAGAACTCAATGATTTAATGCCCATATTACCGGCGTGTAACAGAATACAATTTCAGTCTATGAAGCACAAGTATCTTGAAGATATACTTTTTAGAGATTCTTCCTCTAGCAGAACCGGAAAGCAAACACCTCACCCCCCACCACACGCAAACTAATCTGAATTCTTTTGGATTTCTTTAGAGCTAAATGGTGTGCTTGGATTCATATACTTCAGTGTAGAGATTAAACCACGCTGTTATAATATTTGAATTACAAATGCAAGAAGAAAGAGGAATGCGTACTTCCTTTAATTGCAAAATTAGCAAATCCTAAACTGTTAGGCAACAAATTGTATTGTTCTTTTTACGTCTCTTCCATTGGTCCTTAAACAAAGTTGCGTACAGTCAGATCTTATGGTAAAAGGAGTGTGCTCATTTTCCACCAACAGCTTCCTCATTTATCAGTTTCATCTCTGGCATATCTGTATGATTCTGCTCAAGTTTACACATCTTTTAACAACCTAAAAAATGTTTGATTTACAGTTAAATAATCAAAATTAACATACACAGTATTTATAGCAGGTATATTACATAATAAATTATGAATAATAATTATAATATAAAATTACGTTCATAATCACAAATATAAACACAGGAGCCTTGTACTATAATGTAGGTAATTGGGTTTAGTGTTAATGTGTATTTTGTAAATGTGAAACAGATGCACAGACATGGATATTTATCATTGAATTAATCGATCATTTTAGAAATAGATGCATTTATGTACAAGAGACACTACGATTCGCTTATCTGTAGGCGGCGTCTTAGGCAGATTGGCTATTCAAAGAAGCTTGGTCTTTGCATGTCTTTTGATGTTAGAACATGACACACACGGAAGCTGTAATCTTTGAGGTTTTCGCCATGTTTCTGACATCCTCCTAACTATGTAGGAGGCAATAAAGTTGGTATGCTCTCCCTATGTTCAAAATAGAAAGCAGCAAAGCGAAATTGACAAGAGATGCGGAGACAGAGTGAAAAAATACAGTTGAATTGACATTTTCTCAATTCTAGGAAATTGTGATATGACCAAACAGTTGGCTCCAGTGAATACCATACAACATGGCTTATCAGTTTTCCCCTACTCTCGCAACTTCAGTTCCTGCCTGCAGACAGCCTTCCTTTGGCACCTAAAAAGGAAACAAAAAAGGAATGGTCTCATATTTTCCTAGGTTTAACTACTGTTTGGTAAAATACATTTTAATCAAGCACATCACACTGATGATTACTACCATGTCATATCAGAATTTTTAAAAAGCTGGATCGTACACGCCTGCAAACAACATGCACAACTTTTTGTTTGTTAGTTTGAAGAGGCACATGTAGCATTGATCTCTATAAATTGCATCTTTTATACAAAACTATGTATTCAGAAGATGACATATGGCAAGCTTGATAAGCTTATTTTTTAATGTTTGAGAATTATTACAGATGGGAAATGGCACAATATTTATGAAGGTTGAATCATCTAATTAGATGAACTCTTGCAATATCTATTACATGTTTTGGATCTACAAATGTAATTATTTTAAATATTTCTGTATACAGTTGAGCATTTTGTTCTAAAACTAAAGCTTGTCCTTGCTGTGAACAGATAAGTGAAACAGACCGATTGCCCCAGTTATCCTCGTTTGACAGTTGTTCTCAGGATGACTGTTGCTACGAAAGGCCTCACAGCCTACACATTTTTATTTCAAAAAGTATGTGTGTGTGTGTGTTTGGCTGAAGTATGAGTGCCATAAGCTAGCTAAAAATATCTGGTGGTGGTAGAAAATGCAGCTGTCCTTCATGTACTTCTAAATTGTAGAGTACAGAAGCCAAATGGTGGGATTTCATAGCTCACAGGAATTCCGGTATATGAAGCACTACAGTAAACCTTTTCAGTTTTATGAGAAATACATTTTTCCAGGAAATTAACCAGGCCCCAAGCTGAAGGTTTTGAAGGAAGGAATATCGGGAAGCTTTGCCAGTTTCACATTAACACAGGATACAGGGGGAGTAAACTAGCTGACCTCTTATCTACAGGGTACGAGTGAGTCCAGCTTTCAGTGTGAGTCATGCAAGCATATGAATCCCCTGGATCCGCGCTATTCACCATATCTATTCATCAGGACTTCTAGGACTTAGTACTGGTTTGTAAGTGACATGCAGACTCAAATTGAGGTATGCTCAGGATGCATGAACATTTACAGTAGAATTAGATTTTAAGAAATTGTATTTTTTTTATCATTATAAACAGTGGGGTTGTTCAGTGTGCTAGGCAAATCTTTATTTTCGATACTATGAATAATAATCATGATAGTGTTTTTTGTACAGCCTCATGTGATAGCTTACAAAAAGGATGGAACATTATAGTCACAACACTTTCATCCACTGTGTGTGGGTATGTATTTGTGTGGATGAGGAATGGTGTGTAACTCAGAAACAAGTATAGCAACCTGACTCCATATTAAAGTATGCATATGTACTAGCCAGTATATTTAGACCTATAGTTAAAGAGAATCATGTTAAATATACTTGTTTATTTGCAGCTCAATGATTTACTGAGCACATAGATTTTTAGACACTTCTCTGGTAGTGTCAGTCTTCTTCTTTATTTCTGATTAATTGCTGCTGTGGTTAGCCTGGGACACTGCTGTAGTCAGAAGTGATCAATACCATGCAATAACTCATTCTGATGGCTTTTTGAAGAACTATTGTGTGCCAAAGTGAACTGAGCTCCTTCTGCACTAACAAGCCCAAGATACAGAGTGTCTCTCTGAAATAATTCATATGGATTAGCTTTCACCCATTTAATTACCAGTCAGACTAAGGCATTTACAGTGACGAAGCCAGCATTTGGATATTGCTTTCCTAATTACTATATTACTCTCCACAATAACACAGCCATAGTAAAACAACAATAACAACACTAAGAACAACAGTGAGGTATCACAGTGGGTAGCATTGTCACCTCCCAGCTCCAGGGTACTCAGTTCATTCCTGAGCTCGGGTCTCTCTCTGTGCTGAGTTTCTGTGCATGTTCTCCCCAAGTCCGCATGGATTTCCTCTGGGTTCTCTGGTTTCCTCCCACCTTACAAAAACATGCCGGTAGGTGGATTGGCTAAGATAAATTTCCCCTAAGTACGAGTGAGTATGTGCATGGTACCTTGCATGGTTACCCATCCACGATGTATTCATGCTTCCCGCCCAGTGTTCCCAGGCTATGCTCTGAATCCACTGCGACCCTGAACAGGATAAAGTGGCCACTGAAATGAGTTACTAACACCACCACCACTAGCAATAACAACAACCACTACAATAACAGCAATAATAACAAATAATAACACTAATAACAAGAACACTAACCATGTTTAAAAACACTACAAACAATTACTAACAGCACTAACAATAAAACAAGCAATATTAAAACCAATACACTTACAGAAACAATAACAGCAATAATAACACTGACAGCACTTATTATAAGAATAGCAATATAATAACAGTAATGGCATCTTAAATAAGCATAAAGTCAAATATCTAAATCTTGCATTAAGCTTCATGCACTATGATGCCTCTTCATGCCTAAGATTTGATATGTAATGTGTGATATCAAATACAGTATGTATGGATGTACTCAACTATTTAAAACATTTAAAAATTACATATTTTCAGTGAAATTATGTCAAAACAGGTGTAACATTTTTGCTCCAGTGAATTCTCTCTAATCTGTGACCAGTTGCATCCTGTCTTTTCCGTTTCATTTTTACTCCTCAGGCTTCAGTTGCGTGTCGTGTAATAACAGGGCCGTGTGAATGTTTATGAATGATCATCCCTCGCAGTAGCATAATAGAACCACCAAAAGTTACATTTGCAGTGTTTTGTAGTGTTGTGTAATGGGTACAGTGTAAACTTGAGAATACAGTGGGGTGTCTGGGTGCTTAACTTGACACAAATAGTTTATGGTCCACTAATTATGGCTTACTGTGGAAGCTGTATAATACATAGCCACCTACTTAACACATGATTTCTGTTGACAGAGACAGGAGGGCAGAGTATTAGTACACAAGAGCTACTCACTGTGTGCTGTTCTATTAATAATGCTAAGTTTAGAACAGCTGATAAGAAAATGCAAATCTGTCCACATGATTGCATGTGTGCAGAGTGTGTTTGTGTATTCATAGGTGAACATTTGTATTAATTTGCCTTTTTATGTAGTGGTAACTGCAATGTTTGTGGATGTAATTCTTGACCTCATGACCTCTCTCACTTGTGTTCTGTACCACTATTACCACCATTGCATAAAAACTTGTATGAAAATTTGTAGGCATGCAAGAGAGAATGTTTTGCTGAATAATCATTATTTCTGTGTGTGTGTGTGTGTGTGTGTGTGTTGCATGGCTTACTTATGAAGGCAAAAATCGGTGCTTTATCTTTATGTATTGGTGTCGTCCCAAAACAGCATTGTAACTGCATTAATGATTGTCAACAACTACTTGATACTTGATACAACTAATAGTTTTGCAATTCATACACATATCTTACCAGTTAGTAGTTCATGGTTGAGAGAACCCCATGTTATATTATACTATTTGTAGAATGTGTGAATCTGTGAATCTATTGCTTGTGCTCCTCTTTGACCACTCTTTTTGTCTTACCCATTCTTTGTTTTTAGATTGATAAGCTGCAGCAGAACAATGACTCTGTGTATTTCAGAGATGGCATACGACGCATCGATTTTGTCCTGTCCTACACTGACGACAAAGACGGAGACAAGAAAGCGGTATGTAAACTTTTGTTCAGACAGATTTGCTGATTCTCTGAGTAA
This sequence comes from Pangasianodon hypophthalmus, assembly GCF_027358585.1. NCBI lineage: Eukaryota > Metazoa > Chordata > Actinopteri > Siluriformes > Pangasiidae > Pangasianodon > Pangasianodon hypophthalmus. Next base: position 6,741,154 of record NC_069734.1, on the reverse strand, counting down.
CTATTCTAATTCCAACTAATTCAGTAATTTCTGACACACACACCACTTTCTTCACCGTTCCCAGTAGAGCTATCACGACTCCTAAAATGGTGTGTGTGTCAGAAGTTATGATGGAGCAACCATATGATGTGATGGTTGAGAAACTGCCAGCAGTCGTCACATGATTAACAGTGTTGCAGCAGTGAATTACACAGTTTGATAAATGATCCAGAAAATGATTATCTACAAAGGCCACGTGATCAGCCACTTCCTATTCCAGTCTTCTTCTTCTTGTCATTTAGTATATTTGTTACATGTAGTATATTTTAGTCCATTTAGTACATTAGTCACATGCACTGCCTTAATTGGGCTTGTTGCTCAGCAATAAATCTCGTCTTGTCACACCTCTTGTTACGTATTACAACACAGTTAACTTTTTTTAAATCCACTTTCCTCATCCTTAAAGTGAGAGCGAATTTCAGTTAAATAGCATGACACATGGAGGCAATAGGCGTGTGTGTTATTGACAAAAATTGTATCTTGATATTTTCTGGGATTTTGTTGATAACGATAAGTAGACGATATTTTGCATCCTTCAAAAACATATTTGTAAAAGTCTTATGTTGTACTAGCTCTCTCTTGTTAATAGGACATTAATTTTTGCTTTCTAATGATATTAATGGAAACACCATATTTAAGGAAGAGAGGTCTTATTTATTAACTTAAAATTGAAGCATTCAAGTAAAAACAATACAGTATGGTTTGAAACCATCTCTCTCAACCTCTTGAATTGGCACATTGTCTTTTGTGATGTAGTTGGTGACAGCGTTTATGTCTTGCCATCTGTAAAGCAAATTTTCGCAGAATGATTCTGCTAAAGTTTTCTGAGTGTGTTTTTGTGCTGCTATCTTGGCTGGTTTAGGTGTGTCGTGGACAGCTGACTCCCGAAGCTTTTCACATTCTTCATATTCTGTGTGGTGGTTAATTCGCAGATGGTGAAACAAGTTAGTTGTCAAGGACACTCAAGGTGTTTTTTGTTTAGTTTTTGCAAAGTAAGTGACATACTCAATAATGTCAGCTCGCACATCGTTAAAACAACAATTAAGATATTATCGTAGGCAATACGTATCGCACAACCCCTAGGAGTTTGTGTGTTCTCTCCTTCTAGAGAAGGATATTAAATCATGAGTGATTGAGTATCTATGGATTCAGTATGTTCATCAAGAGCAGCCGAACAGCTAAACAGCAGTTCCTTTGACCATTCGTTTCATAAGTGAGCTTGTTTGGAATAATGCAAAACCTTACCTATATATTCGTTCATCTTCAGTAAGCACTTTATCCTGGTCAGGGTTGCGGTGGAGCCAGAGCCTATCCTGGGGACAATGGGTGCAAGGTGGGAATTCACCCTGGTTAGAATGCCAGTCCATGGCAGGGCACTATTCACACACACATAATCACACTCTCATTACACATTACACACACTCACACAACAATTTAGTTAGCCAATCCACTTGCCAGCATGTTTTTGGAGGTAGGAGGACCAGAGAACCAGGAAGAATCCCATGTGGGCACATGCAAAACCCTACACAGTCAGTAACCTGAGCTCAGGAATTCGGGGCCCCTGGAGCTGTGAGACAGCAATGCTACCTGTTGTACCACTGTGTTGACTCCTTAACTGTTTACTAATACATAATTTTATGTGTGTGTTCATACGTCTGCCTCTATCTTTTTTTTTTTTTTAAGGAGAGGAGAAGAGAGTTTGAAGCCAACCTTGAGAAGGCAGGTCTGGAGCTGGAGACTGAGGATAAATTGGTGAGAACTGAATTGCACAGATACCACCTAGAGGTCAATGAGTAAACAGTCCAAAAAAAGAGAATGAGAATTTTATTTCTCATTTCCTTTTCACTGCCTCTCTGAAGGAGTCAGATGACCGTAAAACATACTACCTGAAAATTCATGCGCCATGGGAAGTCTTGGCCACCTATGCAGAGGTGCTGAAGATCAAGGTGCCGTTTAAGAAGACGGATATCCCGAAAGGAAGGGAAATCTCACTGGCTTGGCTCACACAGCCCATCCGCCTTCCCAGGAACATCATGAAGCCCGAACCTGATTACTTCACTGCACCCTTCAACAAGAACAAAGTCGACTTCTTCCTGATTGAGGACAGGGCGACCTTCTTCCCACCCTCCACCCGCAACAGGATCGTAAGTTTTGAAGGCTTAAATCTAAGTGCTCCTTTTGGTAACAGTTTATGTAGTTTTTTTTCTCTATAATTCTTTCAGGTCTATTATATTCTTACACGATGTCCATACTACAAGAAGGATCGAGTAGATAGAGAAAAGACCGGAATTAAGAGACTCCTGAACAATGGCACCTACACATCTGCCTACCCGCTCCATGATGTAAGACCGGCATTTCTTTATAATCTCATTTCTTTTTTGCAAACTTGAGCTCTGCATTGCTTAATGTCCCTTGTTTCTTTTTGCTTTTTAGTGCCGCTATTGGAAGAGAGCAAAGGATCCACAGTGTGAGAGTGAGAGATTTCACCTGTATAAGTACTGGGCTCGCTTTCTCTGCTTCTACAAAGAACAACCTCTTAACCTCATCAGGTGGGAAAATCTTTGATGGTGTGAGAAACACAAAGTCAAGGGAAAATATGGGAAATGTACATTATACCTTAATGAGAAAATGCTTAATGAAGTGAAAATGCTTAGGTTAGAAACATTGACAAACTTTATTTATAAGTAAGTAATTAAATAACAATTCCAGATGACTCAACAGGGTAGTAATGCATGGCGATTAGCCCTATGTGTCATCTATAAAACAGTTTGAACTTTAATATGAATATGCAATTAACTAAATAGAAGACAATCGTTAGTGCCACAATTGCGGGTGTATTGGTCACAGACCACAGAATTAACAGAAAGTGTTATTACTAAATTTACCAAACCCCAAGACAAAGTGCACTGACAAGGAAGAAAGTGGTTACAACACTTGCTGAAGTTCACTGAATGGGACGAGGCAAGACATCTAAAATGACCACAGATATGCCACCCCATGACTCATTTAAAAAGAAAAAGAAAAAACCAGCTCTCTCAAAATTTGTGGCAGGACCAAAGCATAGAAACTCGTAATAAGGTGCACAAAGCATACAGGTTATATTCATGCATTTTTGGCATTCGGCTATGTGGAACCATTTCGTGGCTACTACAATGGACATTAGACAAATGCTTTGTTACCATTTTCTGCATTTTACTCTACCAACCCATCTTAATCAATGTGTCCTTTCTTTACATCAGCAAGCTTTCTGTCTGACCATTGGCTTTTGTCCACATGAAAATAAAAATCACACACACACCCAAATTTTTTGTTTAGTCTTCAGGGTCCTGGTCCCAATGCACCAGTCTCTAGTGCAGAGTAGATTCTGACTCTGTTCTTAGTTTTCTTCTTGGCATATTCACGGCGACATGTATGATAAAATTCCAATAATGACTGAAATTATTCTGTGGCGCACCTCCTTTTCACATGTTTAATGATAAAGTTATTTGGTCCAGTCTTGGATTGTAACAGTATGCATAGTGTATTTGCAGTCACACATTATAGAGTTTATACAAAGGCTTTAAATATGCTTGGTTTTGAAAGCTTTCAAGTGTTTGACAGTGTGCTTAATTTGGAATAAACATAATGCTTGTTTTCATTATAATGAGCAGACTGAATAATGTACTACGACGCTAAGCTTTTCACTGTTTTGTAATTTTTCACCTAGACTGATTAGCTGCTTGTTAACAGTATATCATTACTTCTAGCTGCCAGTTCAGCTTGGCTAGCAATTAGCTAGAGATTGAAAGTAACATGCTTGGATTACAGCAAGACATTTATAATTCATCCCTAATAGCTTATGAAGACAACACAGAGGAACACTGAAATAAATGATGGGAAATACAAATCTATCACAATGTTAGCTAATTAACTAGCAGCATTTTAGCATCCTGAGTTCAGGAATTATTATATTACTCAGATTTATTAATAATAATATTAATATTAGATAAGTATTAATTCCTGGCTAGTGTGCTGTCAGCTAATGGTGCAGTTCACACTTCGAACGTTGTATATCAAAGTGTAATGAAAGTGATGCTTTCTGTTTGCCTTTAACAGGAAATACTATGGTGAGAAGATTGGCATCTATTTTGCCTGGCTAGGCTTCTACACAGAGATGCTGTTCTTTGCTGCTGTCATGGGTGTCATCTGTTTTGTCTACGGTTTGCTCAGCTATGATGATAACATAACAAGGTCAGGATGCTATTAATACTGTTTTACGTCTCATGAGGGAAAAAAACACCTGGATTCACTTGGTCTAATTAGCATTTTGCTCATTTGACTTTTAATCATTAATAACCATGAATACACCTATTTTGTTTTGCATAAGCACTTAAAATGCTGACTGACATTGATGTATAATATCTCAGTTTGTGATTTAGATATTCTTAATTATTGTGAAGTTTGTGTCGCTTTGAAATAGCAGAAAGTTTGAAATTGCCTACTTATAAACTGACCTGTATTTTTTGCCCTCTTTTATTATTTATTAATTATTCAGTAAAGAGATCTGTGACTCCAGTATTGGCGGAACCATTGTCATGTGTCCTCTGTGTGATAAGAAATGCACCTACTGGAAACTGAACTCAACTTGTTTGTCATCATGGGTGAGTTATCTCATTGTCATTAATGCCCAGTTGCTGTCCATTATGCTGTCTAAATTATGAGGTTTTTGAAGTGTATTTGGTTCCAAAGCATTAAATTGCCCCTGAACCCCAAATGTGATTGGCTAATTGTGATGATATGGGTTAGGTCAAATTTAAGTTAAGTGAATACAAAAATCATACTTTTCAAATGAAAACATATTTTGTTATTAAGTAAATAAGTGCCACAGCTCCATTTAGCTAGGTTTTTGTTACATAATTTACAAATAAACTATAAGCAAATACATGTTTCACAAATAAATAAATAAAATGATATCTAAAAATATTTTGTGTTCACAAGTACCAAATACTTGTACGAATACAGCACACGTAATTCTCTTGCTTAACTTTTGAATAGTTATGTGGTTTGATTAAGAATATTTGATCCCATCTCTTGTCAGCTTGTAGTTTCATGTCTCTTCTTTTCTACCTTTAGCAATCCCATCTATTTGACAATGAAGGAACAGTGTTCTTTGCCATCTTCATGGGAATTTGGGGTAAGTTTGTCCTCACCATATTCAAACACTGCCACCTACAGGTAGGAAACCATTACAAACAAACTGAGAACGCCAGACTGGTCTCATGGGATAGAAATACATAAATGGGTTGGATGAAGCAGAGCCAATTTGATAACTATTTATCTGATTAATTTGTCAACTTGGGGAAGCTGAATGAATTTCAGTAATTGCTTCATTTTAAAGCAGAGCATGCACAGTGGATCTTTGTAAATGATGCATGATAGAAATGTTAATTAGAGGTCCCGGAGCGATCTCCCTCTCAGTAATAAGAATATTAAGAATATCATATACACAAGGATATGTCTGCAGCCGCATTTGCTGTGTAGCCATATGGCAATAAACTATACATTTGATTTCACCAGTCCCATATTCATTTTCTTTCTTCCTTGTTGTTTGTCTTTTTCTTTTACTCTTTTGCACTCCTACAGTAACTCTATTTCTGGAATTATGGAAGCGGAGGCAGGCGAGGCTGGAGTACGAGTGGGACTTAGTGGATTTTGAAGAGGAGCAGCAGCAGCTTCAGATCAGACCCGAGTTCGAGTTGAAGTGCACCGACCGCCGTCCCAATCGTGTCACACAGGTACTTCAAAGCAGTGTGGTCATCACTCTGCAGCAATTCACTCTGTCCTTTAAGAGAACCTTTTTTTACTTTCTATCATTTGCTGTACCTTTGCCTGACCTTTAAAATCCCAATTATTAGTTTAGGTTTTGCAATATTAAGACCATAGGGAGTATTCACTGAATTTGTCTATGTAGTTGTAATGACACAAACTCTGATTTATCTCAGGAAATGGAGCCATATTTGCCTTTAACCAGCAAGTGTGCTCGCTTCTGCTTCTCTGGAGCTACAGTTTTGTTCTGGGTGAGTCACTGTGCTTGTTTGCAAAATCCCCAAGTCTTTAAAACTTATGATAATCAATCAATCCGTAATCTGTCCTCTGTTTCTTCTTAAGACATTCCTGATCGTGGCCTGTATAATGGGAGTGATTGCATACAGGTTAGCAGTTTATGCTGCTTTCGCTAGCATAATGAAGGATAGCACAACCAGCAAGATCCAGCTTGTGGGATCTCTGATTACTCCACAGTTGGCCACCTCAGTTACAGCATCCTGCATCAATTTTGTTATCATCCTCATCCTCAACTTGCTCTATGAGCACGTGGCTATACGGATTACTGATATGGGTGAGACAAAGCTTTACTGTCATTTTTAAAATTTACTGTAAATTGCTCACTAATATTACCCCTTTATAACACTTTATTTCATAGTGTATAGTATTTCATAGTTTTCTCAAAAGCCAGACATAGCTTATAACATATACATGGAAACTTACACTGTTTCATAGTTTGCTTTATACAACAGATGTCCTTTATCTATCTTTTATTTATGATTATTTTTTGAGATGAATATTTGACCTTGCCTACAGAAATCCCCAAGACACATATGGAATATGAGAACAAGCTGACCATGAAGATGTTCATGTTCCAATTTGTCAACTACTACTCTTCCTGCTTCTATGTTGCCTTCTTTAAAGGCAAGTTTGTGGGTTACCCAGGCAACTACACCTACATGATTGGGAAATGGAGTAAACTGAGAAATGAGGAGGTGAGATGGTTTGTCTTCCGTCTGTTAAAAATGAGTTCTATTGTTTTGTTGTATTTCTGTATATGTGTCACTGAAACATTATGTATAAAATATAAACCAACAGTGAATATATAAATGCTGAATCTGTTCATCAAATATAAAATTCTAGCCTTCATAATGCACTGTATATTGTATTTTTATGGACTGATATTTTGCTGTTTACAGTATTTTCTGTAATCATACCGTATGCTGTATGTTTCACATTCACTTCATTTGTCAAATCTAATTCCACGTGCACTGCCTCAGAGTATACACAGCTGCTTGTATAATTTGAGCATATGATCTTTTGCAGTGTGCTCCAGGGGGCTGTCTGATAGAACTCACCACTCAGCTAGTGATTGTCATGACAGGGAAACAACTGGTGGGAAATATCCAGGAGGCCTTGTTACCGTGAGTGTCCCCATGAGCTAGGCCTAACAACATTTAAGTCCAGTTTATTATTCACCGTAAATTGTGTTATTGATTAACTAATAAATGATTTAGTACATACAGTGAAACTAATGGAAACGATATGCAGAGTCAGGGCTCACCTGGATCTCAACTGCATTAAATTTTAAGTATTTAGATAATTTAATGTTCTAATAAGTTTAATATATTAATTAGCCTATACTCTTATACAACCACAGACACACGGAGAATTAGCAGTAGTACTACACTATGCGTTTATGTCACAAATGATCGGTGCAAATTATCGCTTTCTTAAGCACAGTAAATCGCAACCAGGCAATATTATAATTTTCTCATAAACAAATTTTTCAGATTCCTTTTTATTTATTTACATACTGTAATGTTTTCTTGTCACTGACATTTGGCTACATTTGATATTTCTTATACAAATCATAAATATCCACCATCTTTATGCAGGAATTTATTATTTTTTAAAAAATCCTTTCAAGACAGGCCAAAATTCAAATGGCTTCCTGTTCACTATGTGTTCTGACCACATTTTCAAACCCATGTAGTGCATTACATGCTCAATAGGGCAACATTAGAGGTTCAGCAAGAACTTCTAGAAAGAGTGATTCTAATACGTGTTTGTTACAAGTTAACTGCTTGAATATAATATTAGGAAATGAGTGAAAAATAAAAAATCGTAATCCTACAATATATGGCCAAACGTATGTGGCCTCTGACCATCTTAACCAGATGTGCTTGCTGAACATCCCTTTCCAAAACCATGGGCATTAATATGGAGCTGGTCCTTCCTTTGCTGGGTTGAGGTCAGGGCGCTGTGCAGGCCATTCATTCTTCCACACCAGCCTTGGTAAACAATTGTCATGCTGGGACATGTTTGGGCAATGCAAGGTAATTCCAGTGAAGGGAAATCATAATGCTACAGCATACAAAGGCATTCTAGACAATTGCGTGCTTCCAACTTTTTGGCAACACTTTGGGGACGGCCGGCATATGAGTGTGTGTGTTGGGTGTCAACAAAATTTTGGCCGTATATTATACATCAAGCAACACAAGGAAATGTGTAGGAAATGTGTGTTCACTAGACTTGGTTAGATGACAAAAAGTACATTCTTGAACATTTTAATGTGATTTTTATTGGCTTCAAATGATTAAATCAGAGGATTGATAACTGTTTAAAAAAAAAAAAAAAAAACTGAGCTGCCAGTTTATTATTATACACTTGTACCACACTACCATGAAATTCTCAATTCTGCAGTGAGAAAAATCCACACGAATAATATCTGCGCATGCTTCCCTCCCTGCAGTCATTGTAGCACACTTAAATGCACCAGATAAAACAACCAGTTGGTAAAAAAATGTAGGTACCGATACCTAATAAACTGGCAAAATATGAAACAGACAAACTGTAGCAGCATTTAATCCCAGGAATTATTACAGATGTCTTCACCTTGTATTTCTTAAAGGAAATGATATAATACATAACCTAACTTGTGTCTGTGAAATCAGGTTACTAAAGAACTGGTGGATCAGCAGGAAAGGTCGAAACCATCCAGAGAACAGGTACAGCCGATGGGAGCAGGACCATGACTTGCAAAGCTTTGGCCAATTTGGTCTCTTCTACGAGTACCTAGAGATGGGTACGCTTTCACTCATATTTAAAATTTCCTCTGGCTATATACCACCCTCACAAATTCATAAATATAAAATTACACTGTTTTATCATTTCTAATTCACTTTCAAGGAGCCTGTGATTAGTGTCTGAGCATGTTTTAATGTGTATTAACTGATGTTACTGTGTTTTTTTTTTTTTTTTTAAAGTGATCCAGTTTGGTTTCATCACATTATTTGTGGCTTCATTTCCACTTGCTCCACTTCTTGCTCTCTTTAACAACATCCTGGAGGTGCGAGTGGATGCATGGAAGTTCACGACACAGTTCCGTAGGCCTGTGGCGGCCAAGGCACGGAACATTGGAGCCTGGCAGGAGATCCTAAATGTGGTGGCTATTTTATCTGTTGTCACAAATGTGAGTAGCAAAGGCCAAGGGTCTCTCACTCACTTCGTAAATTTGAAATTAAAGTGGCTGTGAGTATATGTCATTATACACTGAAAGACAGAAAGATGGATAGACAGATGGGGAAAAAAAATCTGTTTTCACTTAACGTGCACTATTTGTCATCCCAGGCCTTCATCATGGCGTTTACCTCTGATATGATCCCTCGTCTAGTCTACCTATACGCCTACCGCCTTGATGATGAGCCCACTATGAAGGGCTACATTAACAACAGCCTTTCAGTGTATGAAATCTCCAAACTCAATCCAGAAAACAAACCAGATGATGAAGAGAACCCCTCCTGGTTCAATGAGTCTATCATCACACAATGCAGGTATGTGGCTGGGTATGTGTTCATGTATAAGAGCTGTGACACACCAGGCACGGCTTCTGTGAAAAGTTCCACTCAAACCAAATACAACTGCAGCTGATAGCCAGCATTTTTGTTCTATGCCTGCATGAACGGAAACAACTCTCTGTGGAGCTGGCAGTAGTTTGTATTTGTAATTAAAAAAATTAAAACCAGAAGACTCGGTAGCACAAGAGGTGTGTCTCAAATGGCAAACTACCATATTAAAAGTAGTGTACGCCAATACACCACCTATTCGTATCAGTACCTCTAATGGCATACTTTTTTGATATACAATGGTAGTATTTAGTTTGGGACCATTTCACACCCCTGGGGACTGTTTGTATGGTCTGCTTGGAATAAGCACTTTGCTTGACCATTCCTTTGCAGAAGTATAGCTGGTTAAGCAGATGAGCAGAAGTTGTGGGAAACAATGAGCAGAGGTTAAAAATGAGATTTCTGTGTGCTCTGCTGACATTTGGCTTAGGATGTCAGGGCCCTGATGTTAACCATGTAATCTTAATAACATATTAAGATTAAAATTTTCATTTTCATCTGAAATGGTATAGATATCGAGACTACCGCTATCCACCAGGCCACGAGAGGGAATATTCACAAACCATGCAGTTCTGGCATATTCTTGCAGCCAGGATGGCCTTTATTATCATCATGGAGGTATTTAGTGATTTTTATTTTTTTTTTAAATATCTGGGATTAATCATTATTTGCATTTTGCATACTGGATGTTTGTATGTGAGACAATTTTTGTGCCTCTGCCCAGCATGTGGTGTTTGTGGTGAAGTTCTTCGTGGCGTGGCTGATCCCTGACGTGCCGTCAGAAGTTAAGGACCGCGTAAAGCACGAGCGCTACCTGGTGCAGGAGTACCTGCACGACTACGACGTGAAGAAGATCACACTGCAGCTCAGCCAGAGTCAGACCACAGACCTCTGTCATACGACAGAGAGCAGCTCCCTGCTCCCTCCAGACAAGATTGAAGTCCTGTCTGAATGTATCTAAAGAGCCCTGAGCCTGCAGGAGCCTGAAGGGGTGCCAACCAGTCATGAGTATATGGAGTGTGATCAACACCACACCATGCTGTACTGCATGTGTAATCAAAGAACTAGCCTGCCTGTAGCCTTATCTCTCTTGGAACCACGATAAACTCACTTTCTATTAAAAAGAGGAAGATGAGGCCAAGCCGGGATCTTGTGGCTCTCTCTATTTTACTCTCATTTGCAGTGCACTCTGACTCTTGTCTCTCTAGTATGCAGTGCTCTGTCAGTATTTGTGATTGCTGTGATGGGCGTGATGTTTGGCGGATTTCATGATTTGGACAGCACTCTGAACTGACTCTCTGGTCATTTTGCCTTGTAAACCAATGGCAAGTAAAGGTAAAATGTGAACATTCAAGTATGATTATATGATATATGAAGAATTCCCTTAGAGACAAATAAGCTTTTATTCTGTTTTATTAGATATTATTCTCCTGTTTCCGTTTTTCAGCAGAAGCTGCCCACATGTGTTGCACTGTATGGATTTATTTTCTTTAGTTATTTTTGTGCCTCTGTTCAACTGCAGAGTTCTGCTTGCTCATCATTTTTAAAACTACACTGTGTGTCTTTAAGACCTTAATTTCAAATGACTGTAGTGTAAACCCTTTTTGAGTATGATACCAATCCAAACAATCATGCTGTACTGATCACAAGTGAGGTCTGTCATGTTCTCTGCAGAACTTATGCAACCTTAAGTCTTCTTTTTTAACATAATGATAGGTTCTATGGTATGTGTACTGGGTTAGAGTTGCGGATGAAATGGTGCAATATGTACAACATTTACATTAAACAGTTAATTTAACTGTTAAATCTGTTACCACAGAAAAACTGTACAGGATTACACTAAATATTTGATGAACACATTAACAGTTTTCTGACAGGAGCCGGATTTTTACTAAAGAGCTCTTTAGTAAACTGGAATGAATGTATTGCACTACGATGTGTTTGAATAGGTGATGTGTATATATAGATAGATAGTGAGTGATCTATCCTAAAAAAAGAAATGCTGAATTTTATATATACACAGACTCCAAAGAGCAACAAAACCTTTTTTGAGGTACAGGTGTGCTTTTAGTTCTCCAAAATTCAAGAATATACAAGCTTCATTCTTAATTGTCACATTCTCTATTACAGGTATTACAACGTAACAAAAAACAAATACATCAGAGAAATAGCTAACTGCTATGTTAAATTCCAGAAAAAACAGTAAAAATTAAACAAAACCTTGAGACGCTCAGTATGTTCTTACAAGTCTGGTATGAACAGAAGCAATGAAGAGCCACATCCAGAGGTGTTTTGAACATTAGAGACATTTCCATCGCATGTCTCCTTGTCTCACATCTAATCATGTATAGGTTTTGTTTATGTATTTCTTTTGTGTTCTTAGCAGTTCAAGTTTCAGACAATGCTGTGTTTATAAGCCCTGGAGAAGACTTGTAAAACACTAAGATCTCTGCAGGACTGAATGAGAAGTTTCAGGAAGTTTTTTTCATATTCATTGAGCTATATACTGTTAAATTTGTTATCGCAATGCTACATACAATTGTTTATCACTTCTACTAGTCTTATTTATTCCCTCCATCATTTTGTGAAAAGTATGTGTATGATGTTAAACTGTCTTTGCATATACTGCAGCTGTGTATGTTGGTATTATATCTTTTCTGATGTACTTCGAAAATAATGTTTAAGTCATTCTTTCCTTTTGTATTGTTGCTGATGGGGAACACATATGACTCAGAATTTCGTTGAAAGAAATAGACTGTTCCGTGCTTAATGACGATTTGGAGAAATATAGGTTTGGAGCCCCCTATAGCTGGCTTAAGTGTGTATCTCAGGGAAGTTAATCTTCCACTGATCAGAAACGGCTGGTGTGTGCTGTTGTATCTGTAAGTGTTTGGGTGAAGTTTGCATCTGCCTTATAATGTTTCCTCTTGTCCTTTTTTTTTTTTTGGCTCATTGATTCATCTTTTGAATAATGGTGCTATTTAACCATTTAATTCTTTGTATGTGATCTTATGCCCCATGTTCCTACTACTTGAGTTGCATGAAAATAAACCTATAAAATTTTTCACATAATGAAGCACAATTTGCGTTGTAGCTGAAATGTCACAAAATATAAACGTTTTGGGGGAAATAGTCATGTGTATGTGGATAATCAGGTAATAGGTGGGTCAGAGAAGCCGCTGAGGGTCAGTTTTGTGCGCATGCGCTTAGGATGTCCGCCAGATGGCGCCACACGCTCACTTACAGCTGGTCCAACTACCTGTTTGCTGTTTATGTGGCTTTCCTCCTTTTTTTATAACGGCATGTAGTTTCATGTCTGTGTGGTTTAATCTTTGATTTAGCGCTTTAGAACTTTAAGTCAAACAGACTTATATTGCATAAGGTTTATTTTGAAGGCTAGTCTTTTTTTCCCCCCCATCTTTGCTGCCTGAGAGTTACGAACGTTTCTAAACATGCAGAACATCACTTCATTAGTTTCTTTGACCTCTTGCATTGCAGATGCATATGCACACTCGCTCTCCTTGCACACACCTACTGCAGACAAGGAGACGCTTTGCTGAGCTGTGCTTGAATTATTAATACATTTTTTGCGGCCACAGAAGCGAGATCTCGGAGGGGGAAACACTCCTCATTCGGTTTCCATAGCACCGCCCCCAGGAGGCTCGCCTGGCCTTTCATATAATAAACAACCAGAGAGACTGAAAGCACAAGTGTGTAGCCCATGCTTTAAAAAGGCCTTTTTGTCGCAGTAATGCAGTTCCCCTAAAAAAAAAAAAAAAAGAAAAAAGAAACAACAACCGGGAATGTTTGAAAATGAAGGGATTGCGAATGTTTGCCGTGATGTCTAACCCCTCCCAGTTAAAGTGGGCAGATTGGCGTGTATGGAGAAGGGAGGGTGGTGGGAGGGGGTGCTGTCTAGAGTGTAGCGCGCGCTCCGGTGCATAAGCGACGGGCAGCACGCGCCGTATCGCTGACCTTGGTGCTGAAAGCGGTTTCCGTGCAGCAGATAAGACAAACCGGTCCTTTATCTGCTCGCTCATTGTATTTGTCGTCTGTGTAGATTTCCGTTGATTAGATTTGTTTTTTCTTAAACTTTTTTCCCCCCCCCAATCTAATTAAAAGCAGTCGTCGGGTTTGACGTGAACATCAAATGTATTGGCTCGCACCGGGATGGCAGTGACACCGCTCACGGTGCGGAAGAAGAGCGAGCTTATCTTTCCGCACACAGAGAGCCACTCCACTTCTGACTTCTCCTGTCATATATAGGTGTTTTTTCTCTTTTCACTTTTCGTGTCTGAGGACTATTTGTGTTTCTTTAGCTATCTGTCCGACTCAATCACAGATCTGCTGGGTGTCTGTCCGGTATGTCCGACCAGCTCGTCCGTGACATGATACTTTAACACGAGCGAAAAGAAAACGAGGGATTATCATATTTGGACATGGATACTCCGAAGGAGCCCGGTTTTGTGCCCAGCAAAGAGGCTTTCAAGCAACTAGCAGGGAAGACGCTGGGTCATATGTACAAGTAAGCTGAAATAATCATGATGTGGTGCATGATGTCCACTCGAAACCATTTTCATTGCAAAATAAATGGTGAACAACTCCATAAGAAATGATGGAGGATGTTGTCACGACATTTTAGAAAACACATTTGCAGCACAGTCACGTTGTTGTATAAAGGTGTGTGTGTGTGTGTGTGTGTGTGTGTGCGTGCAATAATAAATGTGTAATTCAGAGTGAAATGTTAAGCATGTGGAAGAGATTTCCAGGTCATTTGTGGGAGAGAAAAGCTGATTGAATTGTAATCGTTGACGAGAAAACTCCCCTGAGTATCACCTTTTCAGAGAGCATTCAGAGGTCTTTAAATAATTCACATAAACGAAGAGAATCTCCTTCACTCTATGGACGTGTGTAAAAGGAAAAAAAAAACATTTGTGCATTTTGTGCATGTGTATTTAGACATAAATTCGTTCAGATATAGTTATAGCTATTGTTAACCTGTAATATATTTTTTTTTAATTTTCTCATATAGCCATTTTTAATGAAATAATGAAAAGTGCGTTGTTTTGCTAATTTTTAGAATTATTATTATTATTATTTTTAAAGATTTCACACTGAATAGTTGTCCTTATTACACAGGCATCGAATTTGATTCTTTAACCCTTCACATTATACTAGGACCTTGAACTAAACGTCGAACATACTCAGAGAACATATGACATTCCTTCAGGTCATTGATTTACTCTAAATAATGCATTAAATGTAGAGTGAAAATCAAAACAAATAAAAATAGCTTGTGTTTTCCAGAGCATGATCGAAATTGGTTTGCAGGATGGTTTTCTTTATTTGGGTGACTAATCTGCCTGCATGGCTTCAGATGCCATCCGCCTGCAGCTGTCCTGTAAAAAACAGCTGTGTGCTGGAATACACTTGCTAACAATTACACTGACATATTTCCTGAAATATTTCTCTCTTTTTTGTTGTTGCTGTTGCTGCTGAAACTTGTAATCGTGCAGATTGTATGAATGCAAATAAGGGTGAAGGTGAACGAAATGCTGCAATGCGGTACAGGAGAGACAGATGAGGCCTTCGGCGCTCCGACTGAATCCTCTGCTTTTCCTGACTTACATTTGAACGTTAATAAGAATTATTTATTTATGATTTATACACTGTGTTTATTTCTAAGGAATATTTTAACACTCATGATCAAGTAGGCCTGTAGGATAAATGTCATGGGATGCCAAAATGATACCCATGATATTTGTAGTCTGTTTAAAATGTGAATTAAAAAAAAATTCGATTAGAAAAACTTATGTGCTGATAAGAGTTTAATTATAATTATACTTTTGTCTATATTATTATTTAGCCTAAAGTAGCCTGTGCACTGGTTAATTACCATCTAGCTTGTTCGTTACCCTCTCTGCACCTGGCATAGGGTCTGTCTGGTTTTTACCAAGTTCATTCGGTAATGGCCTTTTTGCCGGTGTAGGGTGTTGGAGAAGAGGCAGAAAACTGGGGAAAATATTGAATTAACGGAAGATGGCCGACCGGCGCAGAGCAGTGAGAGAAAGGCGCCCTTATGTGACTGCACGTGCTTCGGCCTCCCGCGCCGCTACATCATCGCCATCATGAGCGGCCTCGGCTTTTGCATCTCTTTCGGGATTCGGTGCAATTTGGGCGTGGCCATCGTGAGCATGGTGAACAACAGCACCATTCACCAGAACGGCAAAATCATCATCAAAGAGGTGCGTGCGCGTGCATGGAATTTCTTCTTAGGTGTTACGACTACGTCATGGACGTGGTTCCCTCCTTCTTTTGTACACACACACACACACACGCACACACACACACACGCACACACGCGCGCGCACACACACGCGCGGGCGCTTGTCTTACTATCCTCGTGAGGGCCTTCCGGCCTTCCACTGACATAATTATTAACCCCCTTATTATGATTATTTTTAAAATAATATCTGCAGTTAAAAAAAAAAAGTTTTCTAAAATTTCCCCAGTTAGTTTAATTTAATTGATAAGTCTAATAGTCTAAATGTCTAATTTAATGTCTAATTTATCTGATTTTGTAAGCTCGGCCTTCCATCCATTCATGTTGAAATGCAAATTTTGTAAATTATAATTATTTTTAAAGGATAAGCTATTATATTATTATTACATTTTTCAAAATTATAGCTTACTTAAATGAACAAAAAAAAGAGAGAAATATCTGGACATTCTAAAACATAAGCCGGCACCTTACTACATAACACATATTTATTATAATTTATTTTCCTACCCAGTTTGAATCGAGCTCAGTGTTTCGTGTTTGTGAACGCTGCTCCATTTCCTGTGTTTCTCAGAAAGCTAAGTTTAACTGGGACCCGGAGACAGTGGGAATGATCCACGGCTCATTTTTCTGGGGTTATATAGTGACCCAGATCCCAGGAGGGTACATATCATCTCGATTAGCAGCCAACAGGTAACTCTGACACCTAGTTATCTACACTGCACTTATTTCTGCTATCGGTCAGTATGTTTAATACATATCAAATATACAAGTCTGTCAGTATAGCAGTATATTTAGTATATTTAATCTGTCTTGTATTTTCACCCGTTTTTATACGAAATTATTATTATGATATAAATGGTACAGCAGGTGTAATATAACAGGGTTTATTAGCATCAAGTATTATGATTTCTAATAAATTTTATTATTTAACGCATTTTTTAATTAAAATAATTACAAAACAAGCTCTAATTCAGCTATTGATAAAAAGGAAAAAATAATAAGAACAATAACGAAAAAAATCACAGACCCGTCCCTCAGTAAAGGTTTTTTTTTTTTTTTTTTTTTTTTTTTTTTTTTTTTTAATCAGGCCGTTAATTGTAGCGGGGACATTGCCCTTGGCTTGGTGACAGAACACACAAGGGGAAGTGGGCTTTGGCTTTCTCCACCTGTTAATGAGATCCCGGGGGAACACCGTGTCTAATCCGTTCAGTGAAAGAGTGTGTGTGTGTGTGTGGAGAAGCTGCCACAGGGCTTACCCATGCCCCTTCGTATTACATATGCAATACTCAGATGGAGATTACTGTACAGTCTTTTCTCTCTGAGCATGTAGCTTGGCATAAGCTGGAGCGTTTAGGCGTCTGGAAAAAACTGGCACAGATGAACGTCTTGTATCTCGTGTGTATCCATTCGATTTACAGGTTAATAAACGTTTTCGACAAAATTTAAATTTTGTCCTGAAGGGTCAGTCTAGCCAGAAGTAAATCCTTGTACTCAGTTCTGTTTTTCACGTCTTTTTCTATTTTTGTAAAAGAGACATACTGATGTTTATCGAATTAAATAAAAATATACTATATACAATATACTAAAAATGCAGAAAGAATAAAATACCATAAGCCTACTCATTTTGTCAGTGTTATTACTTTTGACGTGTGCAGATAAAAATAAGAATATGCAAAAATATTAGTAACAAAGATTGCAACCTTTAGACTGCGAGAGATGTGCTATTTCTAAATATAAATATAAATATAGGCTGCATTTATTATGCGTTGTAGTTTATTATATGCGCACGCAAATTCTCCTTTTAATTCTATTCTTTTTTTTTTTCCTTTTTGCAAATGTTTTCTTGCAATTGTGTAAAGGTGGTGGTGTGTTTCTGTTTGTCAGAGTGTTCGGGGCTGCCATCGTTCTCACCTCCACCCTCAACATGTTCATCCCGTCAGCCGCGCGCGTGCACTACGGCTGCGTCATATTCGTCAGGATATTACAGGGGCTCGTGGAGGTGAGCAGGTCACGTGTGCTACTGAACTGACCTCTGCACTACTGGAGGAACTTTAACAATAAATAAATAAATAAATAAATAAATAAATAATCCCGGCGTCAGAAAGAAAATGTTTTTTTGGGAAAAAAAAAAAAAATCTCTAGGCTAAGTGACAGTAACTGCTTTCAGTCCCTGGAAACTCTGACCATTTCCTATTTCCCTGTCAGTGCACACAGAAAATCCCTTTGTCACCCATGACCACTGGGAACACCAAAGAGTTTTCAATGAAAAAATATCCAGTGATTGACCTGGACAACTTGGATAATGATATAAAAATACATACGCTCTTAAAATGACAATTAAACACAATAATACCTTTTAAAAAATATGGAATAATTGAAAATTTGCCAGGCATTGGATGCAAGAACACACTGTCCCCCCACAGAGTGAGGAAAATGTTGAGAGAGTAAGGACATCACTGAAGATCCCAGTTTCAGAATTGCACCACCTCTATTATGATAAGATGTTTGGAGTTCAACAGTGGGTGCCCTTTCTGAGAACAACCTACAACCTTCACCAAGTGTCACTGGTACTACAACTGAAATTGTGTGCTGTGGTCAGATGAGACCAAAATCAAGGCTTTTTATATCATTGGCTACTGCACCTACATACTGTACCTACTGTAAAACATGGTGGTGGGTGTTTTGCTGCTGGTGGTTCAGGGCTCTTGTGAAGATAGATGGCATCATGAATTCTGATAAGTACCAAGATATTTCAGCCCAAAACCTGGTTGCTTCTGCCAGGCCTTAGATTTAACAAACATCCAAACCCACACCAACATGTTTGCTGTAAACATAAAATAAAAGTTTAGCACCATGTTGCTGTCTGGATTAGGACCTTACTAGGATTTGAACCTTACTGAAAGTCTGGGGTCCAGATTGAGGACAGATTGAAAACAGATGCAAGCCTAAAATGATAAAGCTGCTAGAACGTTTCTGCGGAAGAGAGGGTGAATATCCTACTTCGTTAGAGGTTACAGAAAGAACCCAGGAATCTCACCAGGAAGGGCTTCAGAAATTTTAATTGTGTGTGTGCTGGTCATTTTGGAAGCATGAGTGTCTTTATATGGTTAAAATGAAAATATCAGTCAGTGCATGTGTTATTTACATACATAATCTTTGATAGCTTCCATGAGGGATGCCAATAATTCTGGAGTTGACCCCATACACTATATCAGTATATTGCTACTTATTGCCTGTGGTAGAAGACATTTAAGGGTGGGAATTCTCTCAGGTGATGAATAATAAAACATGATAGCAATCAGTCAAAGTCTGAGGAAATCTCTCAGTAAAATGTATTGATCTTAGAGCTTGTCTGGTTGCTGTGTATTCATGCCATCCTGACTTCATTTGATCTGCTGGGCTGCTTATGTCTGATATTTAAATTCATGAGATAAATTGGCCAGAGTTGTAAAGCACATTAGCATGGTAACACTAGTATTAACATTAGGATTGCAAGGTAACGATTATAAAGAACTGACACAATGATACCTAATATTTCACTATTGCTGGTCCAAGTGTAAAATCTGATGCCTATGGTTTATGTTCCAACCTTCAAATACAAGTCTGTTCAGACAGTTATGGGGTTCAAATCAGTCTAATTTATTCAATCTCATAGTGTGACATGAGCTAGAAATTGTTTACAAAGATTTACTTTAACATTAAAGCATTAAATCAATCATTATACTTATGATTAGTATAATATGATTGTGTAACAGGGAGTGACATACCCAGCATGCCATGGGATTTGGAGTAAATGGGCCCCGCCTCTGGAAAGGAGTCGCTTGGCCACCACCTCCTTTTGTGGTAAGCATAGACAAATTCATGTGAGCAATTACGAATGGGCTATTTTTGCTTGTTTTTGGTTAATTTGATTAAAGAGGTTGGATATTCCAATGGGCAGTGTTCATCATAGTCAACCTTTTCAACGGGCCTCTGTTTCTCGTCTGTCATTCACTTAAAAGTGGAGATATTTTTTGTCATAAAAAAGCTTCCATCTCTTTGCCATCAATTGTGAAGATGAATCTCTGCTGACTTGTTATGACTTGTGTAGTCTTATGCACTACACTCTTACAAAAGAAGGTTCCATCTAGCACCCTTTTTCAGTTTGTCCGTCTGGGGTAACCTTTTTTGCTTTTTTTTTTTTTTTTTGCAGATGCCTATAACAGAGCTAGAACCATGAAACAGAATGCAAATGCACCGACATATTTTCATTTTAAGTGCTACCATACATTAAGTCATTAATGGGTGGCACAGTGGTGCAGTGTGTATTGTTGTTGCCTGACAGCTCCAGGGTCCTTGGTTGGATCCTGAGATCAGGTTACTGTCTGTGTGTAGTTTTGCATGTTCTCCGTATGTGCATGTGGGTTTTCTCTGGGTTCTCCAGTTTCCTCCCACCTCGCAAAACATGCTATTAGGTGGACCTGCTACAATAAAATTGCCCTTAGGTGTGAATGCATGTTTGTGCTCGGTGCCCTGCAGTGGACCAGCACCCAATCTAGGTGTATTGCCATCTCACTACCAGTGCTCCTGGGATAGACTACGGATCCCCCGTAAGCCTGACCAGGATACTGAAGATGAATGAATCAGTGAATGAAGTCATTTATTGCCATTTTATTAGATTGTTTTGTATAGTTCACAATTCATGCAAAACAGTACATGGCTACCATACAGAATAATGGTTTCTTTGTTCACTGTTGGGTCAAGTAGCTACATCTTAAAAATGCCAACTTAATATATTCATATTCATATTATGTAATATTCAGTTATGCATTTTCAAGCATATTATTCAGTAACTACATTGAAACTAATAGGAAAGCCATGTATTTATGAAAGAGAGGAAAGTAAGTCTATATAAGTGGGCCATTTTCTAGCTTCACTTCTGTAACTGATCCATATGTGTACCACAGAAGGATGCTCCCTTTCTGATCATGTTACCATGTGCCATCCACAAAAGTAATTTCCCTGTGGAGCAGCTCAGTGTGAGCTGATTTTACTGAAATCAAGCCCATGTCCCTTTAATACCTTGTCATTGTGTATAAGTGTCTATTTTAATCCCCTCTCTGTTTGACCTCTACTGAAAGTTTTCTTTAATCTTCTTTTTCCACCTCTCTTTTGTATGTAGGATCCTACGCTGGTGCAGTCGTGGCCATGCCTCTGGCTGGGATCCTGGTGCAGTACACTGGCTGGTCCTCTGTCTTCTACGTCTATGGTAGGTTTAGAGATTTCACAAAAGACATATTATATTGTATGTATATATAATATATGTGTGCAGTATATACTTATATATATATATATATATATATATATATATATATACATAGATTTGACCTAAATGGACCTTTGTATCTATGTACAGTCAGAGTGTGGCTGAGCTGTAACCATAGTATGGATTATTATTTGACACTGTATTGATTTTTCCTCTGATGTTTCCATGGGTCTGTCCTCATGCTGACACTTCATGTGCCAGTCATACAGACTCATTCAACCTTTCAGAAAGCATCACAATAACACGATTTGTTTTTTAAAAAAAAAAAAAAATTTAAATGGGCTCTCTCTTTCATTTTTCCTCCTGTCTTTTGCTTCAGGGAGTTTTGGCATTGTGTGGTACATGTTCTGGATCTTGGTGTCCTATGAGAGTCCTGCTGAGCATCCTACAATCACGGACGAGGAGCGCTGCTACATAGAGGAAAGCATTGGAGAGAGTGCCAAGCTGCTGGGCCCTGCTGAGGTGAGGGACATTATGATGGATGTTTAGTACAGTACAGCACTCCCTTCGAAACACTAAACAAAATAATACTACAATGTCAATTTTTTCCTCAAAAGCGCAACTGATTGATGGGGGATGAATCCTGTTTAAGAAAGCAGGTTTTCAACCAGAAAGAAAGAAGGTCTGGTTCTTTTTTACTTTAAAAGGAATTGATACCATGGCAAAAGGTTTGTGATTGACGTAGAGCCACAGTGATTTTAGCCTTAAAAAGTTCAAAGCTTTCCTCGAATCAATTTCTTTGAAGAATAGCAGAGAGCAGATCCTTAAGACTTAGTTGGCACTCACTTTAAAGTTAAAATCCTTATCTATTCCATTATAGTTGTAGGTTAAGAGTTACATTGGTTTGCTGGTAAACAATCATGCAGTATAAATTGAGGGTACAGCCTCTTCTCTGTGTCAAAGTAAGTATCTAATGAGCTTTAAAATTTTGTTGATTTTCAGCTGACTTTAAAAAAAGCAAACATTGCTGCCATTTACAACTTGAGTCTTCCTTAATGTCACCTTCTCCCACAGAGCAGGAGGTTGAGAGACAAACAAATATTGACTAGGCCTTAGCAAAGGTCACTTGTAAAGTGTTTTTAGCAGTGAGTGCAGGATGTATGTTTTAAAATGATTTCTCACATAAATATCATTATTATTTTGAGAGGTAGAAATAGGCCTGTGTTTAATCAATCTTACATCTCAGTGTGAAATTTCTACCCTCAGAAATTCAAGACACCCTGGAGGAAGTTCTTCACCTCAATGCCTGTCTATGCAATCATCGTGGCCAACTTCTGCAGAAGCTGGACCTTCTACCTGCTGCTCATCAGCCAGCCAGCATATTTCGAGGAAGTGTTTGGCTTTGAGATCAGCAAGGTAAGAGCACACTCAGCTGCTGTAGTTTCTCACATTTTGCATGCATTTATGTGATGAGGAACCTCCAACTGTGTCCTTTTATGCCTGTGTGTTTGTGGTCAAAATTAGTTAACATAGCTGTGACCTTCAACATTCCCAAAGGTGTTAGCTGGTTTAATGAATTATTCAATAGTGCTTTGTCACCAAAGCCAGCATTTGCATCTCATTTATTTATTTTCTTCTCATCTCCAAAAGAAAACACCTAAAGCGTGAACAGTAATTAATGTCATTACACTGATTTCTTGTTGATATGCTGGTGGTGATGCATTGCAGATTATAACATTGGTTTTGAATTGTGATACTTAATTTGTGTTTTAATTTAACTTGGATTGGTTATCCAAAGAAGAACATAAGGATTTCAGATAGTTTCTATAGATCTATTTTTAACATAGGTAACAGACATTTTCACCGATTGACTCAAACCATATGTTCTGTTCAAGTCAAAAGTACAAAACATTTACCAAAAGGAGACCAACTTTATGACCTTTAGGCTTTTAAAAATACAAACATTTAAAAATACAAACTCTTAAAATTATATTTATATTACAGCGAGTTCAGATAATTTGGATCTGAATTAGGTGGAAAAAAAAAGTGTTAAAAATGACTGGTCTTTGCAAATCTGAAACAGGAACAGCAATTTTTGTTGCATTCCTTCCCAAGGATGTTCATACATTTCAAATTCATATCCTGAATGTCCATTGTTAAAAGTGCTATACAAATAAAACTGAATTGAACTGAAGCATGTAAATGTATTCTGGCTGCCTATTTCCAGTAATATTGTTTATACTGCTAGTAACTGAGACAAAGATGAGATATATAGGTAAAAAAATACATTTTATAATTATATTTCAATAATAGATCACCAGGTTCTTCCAATGGGAATGGGACTTCCCTTACTAAGTTTAATTAGACACAACTGTTTTGTTTTTCAGGTTGGCATGCTGTCAGCCCTTCCTCATCTGGTGATGACCATCATCGTGCCCATTGGAGGGCAGATAGCGGATTTCCTGCGCAGTAAGAACATCATGTCTACTACCAACGTCAGAAAGATCATGAATTGTGGAGGTGTGTATTATCACTACAATGGATAGAACATTTGTATGCAAATGACCAAGTATGTTTTTTGAGCTGCCCTTAGTGCTATTATTTAAACTGATTTCAGAAGAAATTGCCATCAACTTATATCAGAAATCTTAGTCCACACAGTGGTCCAATCTTTGGTTAATATGTTACAGTGCTTGGCAACTTCAATCAATATAATGTGCATTAGATGCATGCCATTATCCAAAATGTTAACAGGACTAATCTTGTTAGTTCTAAAATGGATAAATTATTCATAATGCAAAAAAACAAATTCAACAATTATGCAGAGAATGTAGGCTTAATCACACAAATTTCCAAGCAATTTGTTGGGCATGGTCATTGTCTGGAAATAAAAACATACCACCATATGTAGATCTCAAAACCATCCACTAATGGAAAAAAAATGATTTCCACATTACTGATTGTACTGAAATGAATTTTTGCTTGACAAAACCACAAGAGTCTGTACCACAGATATATTATAAATGGTATAATATTTCATTGTCATGATTATGTGTAATGGGTAAAAGTATTGACCAAACTCTTTCTCTTGTTTCTAGGCTTCGGTATGGAGGCTACTCTGCTGCTAATAGTAGGATACTCTCACAGTAAAGGCATGGCCATCTCATTCCTAGTGCTAGCTGTGGGCTTTAGTGGATTTGCTATATCAGGTGAGTGAACTTGGGGTTATGCAGGGCAACATACTAAAATATAGAACATCCAGTATATAAATATAAAATATTTAAAATATATATAAAATATGATTTTACAGTGATTTTGAATAAGAGTTTGGTTGACAAGAAAAGGAAGACTGAAATCTCTGTAGAAATATGTTTAATACAACAGTGCAGTTTCTATGTGGTGTTCTATAGACAATTTACCACATTGTTTTTTTTTCAGAAATTGTCATTCACTGTATACTAAAACTGCAGATGTAATTTGTTTACTCAAGATGCTCCTCACAGTAATTTTGGTCTCCAGCAAAACAAGCAAACAAAAGAAAGAGAAAAGGCAATGTTCATCATAACTAGGGCTTCATTTCAGTGCAGTGTTCTCTCAGTGTTCTCGGTCCACTCTCTGCAGCTGGAGATGAGAGTATATTTCAACTGCGCCCGTTAAATAATTCATCCTCGCTTTCCCCCGAGAGCTGCCTTACTGCCTGCACAGGCAGACACAACCCACTGAGTGGGAGGTGGGGGAGCTCCACTGCTCCACAAGATGGCTGCACAAGCTATTTTTAGTCAGATTTTCTAGCAGAATGTCAGAGATACTGAAAAATCCACACCCTAGAGTGGATGAGGGAAGAAATGCAGTATGCAATTTCTGTAAATTCAGCGTGGTGAATTGAGGACAGAACTTCACTGATTATACAAATGACATTAATAACTTGGTGTAACCTTTCAGTCCTTCCCCAATTAGTTCTTCGTGATGCCTTGAAATGAATCATTCACTGTGGTGGAAAATTAAATGAACGAGGGCGAGTGACCCATCAATGTCCCCTGGTGTATGCCAAAAATCTACTATGCAGGAAAAAACATATAAATCAATTAGTCAGGTGACTAGATATTGTATTATTGAAATAGGCCCAATAAATCTAATATGTACTTATCTTATGAACTCAAGTGTGCTGCTGTATTAACTCTAGTCATCTTTCATTGGTCACAATTGGCTGTAATGTTTTGTTTCATGCTGATAACATGCTGTTCACATTGCCATTTCTCAAGGCTGAAATTACAGCACTATGCAAAATCACTCCACTGCATTACAGATGAAAACCATGCATTTCTACATAACCTGATGCAGCCAGTGCAACATGGTGTGTAAATTACAAGAATGAAATTAAAAAAATATTAATGAAAGACACCCTCAGTGATATAATGCCATTGATAAAAAGAGGATGGAAAACAGGAATGCCATTTAAAAAATGTTTATGTTAATCATTTTAAAAAATAGTACTTCCTATAAATCAAGTCCTGGTCATTCATAATTTCATCTGGTTGTTTTATCATCTCTTTAGGCTTCAATGTCAATCACTTAGACATTGCTCCGCGTTATGCCAGTATTCTCATGGGCATCTCAAACGGAGTGGGGACCCTGTCAGGCATGGTGTGCCCTCTGATTGTCGGTGCTATGACCAAAAATAAGGTAGGAACAGCTTAAAAGAATACAAGATGACAAATTATGTGATATTTGCTCTGTGCTCAGTATTGCTTTTTACTTTCTTTCTTTCTTTCTTTTTTTTTTTTTTTGCAAATATATGATATCCTTTGTTTGTGTAAAATTAAACTGTGTTTTACTTTATTGATTAAAGGAAAATTCCACCCTGAAATGTTTTAAATGTGTTTATATTGAAATATTTGAGATATTTTTAGAAATTCTGGTTGTTGGTTGATGCTATTATTTTTGTCATTCTCGTGAGAAGTTAGCGGTTGTGCTCTGTGGTGATGTCACAGGAGGACATTGTTATTGCTAGTACAGTTACAATGGTATTTAGTAGCAGAAAAAATATCAACAATCTCAAACATAAGTGATAACAGTCAGGTTTTGCTGTTAGCTCCTAAAAATAAAAGAGAAAGAGCATCTTTCCTCAGTTACCATTTTAAGTGATGTTCAACATCATATTAATGAAAAACCAACACAGAAGTAGTGCAGACAGCAAATGTTGGACATAAACTTCTAGAATGCATTTCAGCAATACAGCACAGTTGTTCTGAGTTATGGCAGAGACACTATGAGATGGTCTATGAGATGACAAGCACAGTGGTGTTGTTGGTGGTATTAGAATGAATGTTAAATCTTTGGAAGATGATCTGTTTGAGCAAAGGGTACAGATGAGCAGGTGCGAGCGATGCTGCAATGCTACAGCAATGCTGCATCCCTCTCTTTAGGTAGAGAAAAAGCTAAATCCCACTGGTGGCGCTATCAGCAGGTAGTCAAATGGCATTGCAAAAATATAAAAATATATGAACATGTTGATGAAAGAAGTTTATGATAAAAATGTCAACTCAGAATTTTATTACAAAATAAAACTTGGACACCATTGAAAATCTCATGTTAATTATAAAAATTAATATGCAAGTTGTTCAGGGTTTTTTCCTTAAGACAGCAAAAGTTTAATATGGCAATGGAACATTTCTGTATGTACAAAGACCCAGCAGTGTCTATCTGTCAGATCAGGTCACTTGTACATAATTCACTTCTCTACTATTTATTTATTATTGATTAAAATTTATGCCCCATTTAACATGAGGAGTAAAATCAGCATCATCTCTCCTCTGCAGTCCAGAGAAGAGTGGCAGTATGTGTTCCTCATTGCCTCACTGGTACATTATGGTGGTGTGATCTTCTACGGCCTCTTTGCTTCGGGTGAGAAACAGCCATGGGCTGATCCAGAGCAGACCAGCGAAGAGAAATGTGGCTTCATCGATGAGGATGAGCTGGCTGAGGAGACCGGAGACATCACACAAAACTATGGAGCTCTGGGTGCCCCGGCCAAAACGTATGGAGCCACCTCACAGATGAATGGAGGATGGCCTGACGGATGGGAGAAAAGAGAAGAATATGTACAAGAAGGAGCAGAAGAGGGAGGGTATGGATACAGGCAGGGCAGGGAGTACTCCTAGACAACACACACAAAGCCACACAGACAAAGCACATAAATACAATCACATGCACACATCCACATGGTAGACGTATTTTGTAGTGATTGTGAGTTCAAAAAAAAAATTGCAAAATTAATTATGAAGATGTAAAATAATACACATTGTTGTATGTTTGCACAAAGGAAAAAAATCAATATAAAATAATTCAAGCTGTTAAAATAGATAAAAATATATATAGATATATATGACTAAAATTATAGAAAGATGTAATACATATCAAATTGGCAGATCGTAATTGTAAATTGTCTATGTAAAAAAAAAAGAAAAACAAGTGAATATATTTCAAGTGCAATCTTGTGTAATGTTGTGAAAATAATATTTGCACCTCAACATTCTATAGGTTTAGTTTAGTTGCAGGTGTTGAGAACCACCACACCTCATAATGGCTCGAATAAGAAATGCACATAGAGCCAAACCAGCGACAGAAAACCCTGTAACCTGAACAAATGTACTGGTTTTTCGTTGTTTCTTTTGCTGATTGCACTTCGAGAATCATACTGTGTCACTGCACAAAACCATGAGCCTGTTTTTTTCCATGATGTGTTACTCTTTCATTGTAGATGGAGTTTTTTCTGTGAGACTTAAGAGGATTTGGGTCTTTGACACTGTATTTAAGAGCACAGCGTTAAAAAAAAGAAACACAGATGTAAAAAAATAATCATGATGTCTTTGCCTGGTTTGGGATAATTTTTTTTTTTTCAGAAGTTTTAGGGCTAAGAAAATTTTGTGGAGTGTTTAGGGCTTAGCAAAATATTTAGTGTATTAGAGAGGTTTGTCAAGCAGGAGTAAAATTGTTAATCAGAAAAAAAAAGAAGAAGGAACAAGGCTTCCAGAGTGGCATAGTTGGCTATGAAGGCATTGTCCATTGGCTAATTTGATATCCAGTAATAGCACAGCCATCCACTGCCAGGAGAGCACAAGAGCACATTTAGTCACGACTGTATTGCATAAGAATTATGGTTTAGCCATATATGTCCATTTGGTCACATATACAGAAATGGACCAAGTTTCCTAAAAGCCTCTTAGCACAATGATCATTGGTATATGGTCAAGTGAGCATCACGCTTTACACACTCTACCAGTTAATTGAAGTTAGTGCTCTCCTCCAAGCACATATAGCTGGGCTATGATGTTGCACATGCTGCAGTCTTGTGTCTTGTTCTCAGATTGTTAGCTTCCACATAATGTTTAGACTCAGATGGGGATTAGTGATGACTAATGTCACAACCAGTGGGAGGAAAAAACAGAAAGAAGATAAATTAAAGCACAGAGTGAAAAAAAGAAAAGCACAGAGTGTCCAAAAGACCCAATCCTTGTGTCCCTTCTGTTTTTTGGAATCTTCGAGTTAACACCATGCCATCTTGATGTCCGTGAATTGTAGTTATGCATGGATGAGAACATTGTTTTTAGCTGTACATCATTTTAAAAACCACTTCCCCTGTTCTCCTTTAAGTTACTAATGGGTTGATTTCTTTGCACAGTTAACCAAAGGTAATGTGTAGAGTTGGGTTTTAGCAGGGTTGGGTCTAAGGGTGGGGGGAACTCCCATAAAGTAAAGACTAAAAAACAGCTACCTGCTTTATAAACAGGCTCCAACAGCCAGAGCAGGTTCTAAACATATTCAATGTACAAAGCAATAAATCCATGGTAACAGTTAATGTTTATCCAGTATGAACAAAAAAATACGTATGTAACACATTAGCACATTTAACTGTAGTGACTTTTGTTTCAAGTTGTGTTTTTTGTGATGACAATTTAAAAAGAAGATCAAATATAAACTTATTGTTAAAACATGTATAAAAAGATATAAATAGATTTAGCAGGAGTCCAGTGCAAAACTCTTTGACTCTTTGATAAGGAGTGTTTGCGCTGGACCCACTCACCAGAAGAGAATGATTCTTACGTGCCACCTGCACCTAGTACCCGAGTGAAACTCTCACTAAGGTTCTCAGTCCTGTGGGTGGACACACCTCTGTAGTTGTCCTGTGTGGTTGCCAGTGGTTGCATTTTTGCAAGTATGTTGTTGTCAGATGTTCCCCTCCCTCCCTTCCCAGTCCCTCCCTGCCTTTATTTGACTTCCCTCTCGTTTTTGGTCTGTGTTTTGTCAGTGGCTTGAGACCTTCTCCTCTTATCCTGCCTCCTCTCCTAAAACCCACTATTGCTGCAATATTCAACAACAAGGGGGTTGTTTGTAAAGGTATTCAGAAATGCACAAATATTACAGTTATTAGCAAAAACACTATGGTACCATATTCCTGTTTTGTGCCTCTGAGTAAAGTGTGGCTTCTTTTGCTGTGTTACCTGTAAATTGAGAGGTTTGTTGATGTCAAAATGAAATGCTCTATATATCCTTTTTATATAAAACCATGACAAAATTTTATACCAGAGTCTGCTTCTAATTTCCAATCATTCTTCATTCTACAGGCAAAAAACACTAGACCTAATAACACATTAATTCATTCATGAACTCATGCATCTATCTTCAGTAACCTTTTTGTCCTGGTCATGGTCACGGTGGATTCGGAGCCTATCCTAGGAACACTGGATATGAGCGGAGACATTTCCTGAATGGGACTCCAGTCCAGCATAGGTTACCAAGCACACATTCACACCTAGGGGCAGTTTAGAGTAGCCTATCCACCTACTGGCATGTTTTTGGGGAGGTGGGAGGAAACTGGAGAACCCAGAGGAAACCCATGGAACACATTATTTAGACCCAGTAGCTCTCAAATAAAAACATCAATGGTTGCATACATGCATGCTATTGATGAGCCATTGTGAATAAATAGTAAACCTCTGGGCTCATCTGTGGTGAAATCAATAGCCTAGTCCCTGGAGCTCTACAGCCCTACTGACCCCTCTAACCTATTAATGGAGACAGCAAGGAGGAATTGCACTCAGAAAGCTATATGGAGGATGTGTTCAGACCTTCCTTTCATTAGAACCCTGTTCTGTGGCTTCTGTGACACCAAAAAAATTCTAAGTGTGGTTAAATCTGACAAGCAGAACAGATTGATTTTTTGTTTTGCTAAAAATGATATCTTTTGCCAAGTGATTTTATTTCTCTGTGTGAGATACAAGTGAATAGGAGGCTAGACATGTTTTAGAGGAGGAGATCATGTTTCATTTTACACAGGCAAGAAAGCATAGGATATATGAGAGGAAGTGGAACTCTCATTGCATCCAAGGACCTTCACCGAGCCCACCAATGTCAGACCACTCTGACGCCAAAGGTGACGCGCCAGGCGATGTCCAATTATACCCATTCACTTTATTACATTGTGCGAGTGAGTCGCTAATTGGATAACCTTCCCCAAGTTGATTGATTTACACGAGCTGCAGAAAGACATTCGTGCTTGATTGAGCTTAACTGACAACTCATCAATTGTGTGTGATGACATAATGAACCCGGAGATTTAGCTGCGAACACGCACACTGACTCTGCTTTTTCAGAGAATGCGACATTGACAAACTATTGTCATTATATATCTGAGATTTATTGCTTCATTCACAAATAAATTAAATTGCTTTCCTTACCATTACAGAGCTGAATTCTTGACTTATATTATAATTTCTGAGAGAACTTCCCATTTTATTTGCAAGCAACCAACAGGATCTCACATCCTCTATCTGCTATAATGTTCCATCTGAACAGGAAGAGTGGCAGCTGTGGTGAGATCGCAGCTCGTGCCGTCACAGCTCAGCTCCATTACTTTTTGTTAATTTGACAGGCACAACGAGTGTCACTCCCCCTGTAAAGCATGTTAGCTCACACTCAGCCGGCCGGAACGTCACGGGTCGCTCGTTCTGTGCCTAAACGCTGTCCAAAACCAAGTAAAGGAGACTGTGTACAAAATACAATACAATTATAGCAGAATCCAGAATGGTGTGGATATTTTTATTATGCCTAAAAAGAATGTTTGGGTAATTGGGGGTTTATAGGTTGGCTGTAATGAGAATTTAATGATCGTGCATGTGTGCACGTGCTCACGCATATGCTCAGCATCTCACGCATGACTATGTCACTGCTGGTGGGGGGCAGGTGTTCCAGCCATCCCCAAGGGACAAGCATAGGAGGTGTAGTGACTGAAAATCACTCTTTGATGACAGGGGCAGCATAGGGACTAGGGAAAAGCCTAGTCGACTCATAAATATCCCCTTGATCTGAGGAGAAGAGAAAGAGAATGGTGGAGAGAGGAGGAAACTAGAGAAGAGGAGAGGAGGAGTGGCTAGCTAGCATTCAAGCTCCACTGGGACCAGGGGCAGGGGTCTGAGAGGAAGCCATGTAATCCATCTCCTCCAGCTTTCTTCTGTTAGATGGAAATGCTCCAAAATGAATTTACTGTGGGTATTAAAACCCAATAATGCCCCGCACCCTTCCCCCACTGCTTCCCCTCCATCGCTTTCTACTCCACCCTCATCAATTATTACACACTTTCATTAGGCTCAACACTGTAAACAGCCAGCAACTATAATCTGATTTAGGGAAGAAAAAAAAATTTCAGATTTTTATGCATGGATATTCAGTAGGATTCTTTGTATCCATGTATGGTTATGCGATATCCAGATTGAAAATATTTACCAATGAAAATGGTTTCCATCTCCAAAGGAGCCTGTTACAGGTATTTTCAGTCACAAAGATCTTCTATAAAACATAATGTCTCATGTCTCTAGTGGCCTTGAATGGTAAAAGGAATCAACAATGTCAACCTCGCTTCACAACAAGAATTAGAGTGTTCTGTGCATGGTTGTTGGCCTTGAATGGGGATTTTAGACAGCTCACATGCTGAAATAAGTAACATGTTGAGGCTCATGCATGTTTGTGTATGTGTACTTGTTTGCAGTGAAGGAACCTGATTCACCTTCTAATACACACCAAGGAATGCTTGTACGCTCTCAGATCAACAAACGTAAAAAGTAGAAGTAGTTTGGTGTAAACTGAAATTATTTAAGAATTGAAACCTAACTCAGTTCAATTTCTATAGTAAAATTTAATTCGTATTTTATATACTAGTAAAACTTTTTTTTTTTTTTTTTTTACGATTTACAGGCATCTTTAATTGAATCACAGATATCAACATGCTTGTCAATGAGCTTGATAATGAGTATATATATATATATATATATATATATATATATATATATATATATAAAGTGTCAGATAATGAGTATTGTTAAATGTCTGTATGTCTAAAAAAATGTCTGTCTAGAAAAAATATCTTACATTTTTTTCTGCTAGTAAAAAAAAAATTTGACTTTACATAAGCAAAAAAAAAAAACAACCTCTTTCCTCTATGAAATCCTATACTTAGACTATATTTCAATATAAATCGACTTGTCATAATTTATAGACTACGAATTACTGAATTTTACTGGTCATTTGTTTTTCTGCACTAAAAGTCACAGCTTTTGGTCCAAGCAAGTGTACTGTAAAGAAGGAATGCATTTGGTATTGATAATATATCAGTCCTGGACCCCAGATAATTAGACAGCGAGTGGCTGAAAGCACATAGTGTGAGAGGGAGACCGAGGGACTCCCGGGAGGTGGCCTGACATTTCAGAGGAGCTGACTTACACCATTCTGTCTGCCAATCCATACCTCCATCATGAGTCCCACACAGCATCCTGTTCTGCTGATTCAGTATATACGTACACAAAGGAAAATAGGAATAAATACAGTACGATGTTCATTTGTCATGTTCCAATGGGTTTCTCTGTCAAGAATGGTGTTCAAATGATTTGGTATAATAAGAGTTTATTTCCTTTCTACCTCTTTTCCATTGGTAGAGGTTTTAGTTATTATTGAATGTAAAAAAAAATAACAGAAGGCAGAAAATGTCTCCAGCAAAAAAAAAAAAAAAAAAAAAAAGGTGGAATATAAAAAGACACTACAAATCACTTTGTACTACTCATATGTGTATGTGTGTGTGTGAAGAGAAAGCAGTAGAACCTTTTATGTGCTGCCTGCCAGTATAGGCTTTATTCATCCTGGCCCCTCAATACTCCTCCACCAGATGGGAGCCAGAAGAGAGAGAGAGAGAGAGAGAAAGAGAGAGAGATTGAGAGAGTGAGTGCAAGAGAGAGTACAAGAGAGAGGAGGGGTATCCCCATATAACCAGATATGGGGGCTTCTGGGCTTCTTTGTTCACTGGCAGCCTTCAATAACAGCGCTGTGAGGGGTGTATGTGTGTGTATGTGTGTGTGTATGTGTGTGTGTGTGTGTGTGTTTTGGGGGGGATAGCTGCAAAATCTCATTAAAAGTGAGAGTGCAGTAAAAAGGCTTGAGATCCCATTAAGACGTCTATATGCACTTCAAACAACTCTCGAGGTCACACTGGATACAATGTGTTAGAACAAAAATGCTAAATATGGAAAATAAGCTAAAAGTTATATGAGGTATATACAGGGTGCATATCTAGCCAATTTAACAAATGAATGAACTGAAGCCTGAAACAGGGCTGTGATTTATATGTGTGTGAGAAGTGTGAGAAATACACACAGTCATGCACACCCCTCTCTTCCTCTCCCAGTTGCTTATTGATTTTTTTTCTTGTTGTCCACACACCTCCTCTGCAGATTTGATTAGTGAAACTGAGGTGAGAGGGAGAGAGAGAGAGAGAGAGAGAGAGAGAGAGTGACTCTTCTGATATCTAGGCTTCTTATCTTGTATCTTGATGATAACTACTGTAGACCAGTGTTTCCTGCAGTGTTACTATTATTGTGTATGGAAATACATTACAAAATACAGTGATTTACAGTAATACTAGTCTAAGGGACATCTCTTTACTTGCGACTACATGAGTTATTTCACAGTTGGTGTGCCATTATAGATATGAATGTAAAGTAAAATTAAAAGACATTTTGAACACAGGTAAAGTGGCCTTTACAACAAACCAAGTGCGAATTTCAGATAAATAATTTAAAATATAGGAGACAGCATTTTGCCTGCTCTAGCCCACTATACCTTCATTTTAGCTTGAAATATAATCATTAAAATGCTTCTGAAATCTTATTATTTTTTGCATTAATGTGTAAATCTTGAGCATCTTGTGTATGAAACATCCATTTCCATAGTCATCCAATAAAAGGTATGAAAAAGAGTACATTTAAGTGTCCCACAGCATCTTATGTACCTTTATTCCAACATAAGAGTATTACAAAAAAAAAATAAAAATAAAAATTCTGATTACTTACAGTTTCCAAAGGTTGTATGCTATCAGTGTACCATCAGGCCCACACTGTTGGTATCACATAATCACAAATATGAAAAAGTTGTCCCATCTTTAAAAAGGACAAATTAAACAGATTTATAGCTTACAAAAAATGTTTTGCATTAACGTTTATTGACTCCTCCAAAAAGTGCCCTTATACATCCATTATAATTATAAGTGAGACTTTTTGAATTACTGGGAAAGGTCTTATGTTACCCATGCTGTAGAGGTTAAAAAAAGCTTATTTTTTGTTTGTTTATCTATTTAAGATTAAGAGGAAACTCTATTAGATAAAATTCTTTTCACTGAGTGGTTTACGGTATTGTATAAAATCCTGGTCCCACATGACCCTGCTAAAGGAGACAATCTGATGATCTGAAAGACTTGACCCGCAGTGGTGTTTCTTTCTATTGTGATTTTCACAGCCTGTAATTTCACTGATTGGAAAATGATACACTTACACTGAAATGGTGAAAGAAGCTGTGATAATGACACACACACACACACACACACACACACATTCCCCAGCTGATTTCTCTGGAATATAGTAGATATGATGCAGTATAATAACCTCCTATTACTAAACTGGGGATAAAGTAGTGTTTGTGTATAGAGGTGCTTAGCTATACATGCTTATGTTTGTGTTTGTCACCAGTATCTTGCGCTTCAAGGTTCATGAATAAATATCCAATTTAATAATGTACAGAAGGCTACACCTGTTAAAGTTTGATTCAGTGACTGAATTGTAAAACACTTTGTGACTTTAAATGACAGACAGGTTGAAGCTAGAGCTACACTATACTTTCAGCTCAGGAAAAAAAGTGTTTTTAGCTCAGCTAGCAAGGTTTTCTCAAAATTTCTCTGGATGTTAGTCCTTAAACTAATTTCACAAGAAGAAAGCTACAGTTTTGTTTACTCTGTCTGGTATAAAATCTTGCTATGTAGAAAAAGACCCAAACACATACAAACCAATAGGTTAGCCAGTTGGCTAGTTAGCCTACTAAAAACGTAATAGCCTGAACAAATCTTGCTGTAGTGTTAGCCATTTTTAGACATTCATTTTCATTCAAATTGGGTCTTGTTTATAATTTAGGGCAGGGTTAGCATTCACACATTTCATTCATAACTTAATATGAAATATTAATGCCAATGCTACTTGTTGACCTTTAAATGTCGGAATTGTTTTTTTAAAGAAATTACAAACTGGCAAGTGACAGACCAGTCAAAATTCACCTATCACTAGTTTCCTCTTCAGCAAGTCTTTTTTATATATACAATTGCTTGAATTATTGATTTATTACTTATAAATTTTATTCTTGAATATCTTCTGTAGAATTCCCATATCTACTCTCTGAATCTCCAGTTTTCTGTCATTCTGTCAGTATGATTACCTCACTATTACTATGAGTTACTGCTTCCTCCCTCCCTTTCTCTCTTTCTTGGTGTGATGGTGTTAAAACACACAGCATGTAGAAAAGACAGTGAGCGGGTGTTCACCTCCGGCACTAGTTCATCACCTCTGAGTTCAGTGCATGACTAATTGACCTTCTCATTACCTACAGATTAACTTGTCCATGAGCCCATAAAACCCAACTAGCCAAAGCCTGATACTGCTGTAGCTTGTAGTCCACTTGAAATCATGTTCATGGTATAACTCAGATTGTAAAATAATACATTTACCTTATTAGAATTAGGTGTTCAATGTAAAATAAATTATATGGATACACATCTCAGTGTTGAAATTAAATTTCACAGAGTTAATGATACAACAACGTATCATTAATTCATTGCATATTAATATGAAGTACTCCTGATACATACAATATGACTCTCATCTCATGGATAAATTCAGACTATAAATAATACAAATCTTAAGTGAAATATTGCCATTTTGCAAGACTAAGGGAATAAAAAGATAAATTTCCTTTACTTTTTAGTGGATGTTATAGTCATTCGACATGGGTGACAAATTAAAGGAAAAACTTAAATAAAGCGTGTTAGTAAGGTGTTAGGGTCGCTAAAAAACACAAGAACAGCTTCAATCCAGCTTGGCAAAACTTCTACTCATCTCTGGAACTATACTGGAGAGATAAAAGCCATTCTTCCAAAACATATTCCCTCAGTTGGTATTTTGATGATGGTGGTATAGAGAGCTGTGTAACACATCACTCCAAAATCTCCCATATGTGTTCCCATAGGTTGTGCTCTGGTGACTGTGAAGGCCATAGCATGTGATTTACATAATATTCCTTATCAAATCATTTAGTGAACTCTGTGAAAGGCTGCAGGGTCATCCTGGAAAGCCCACATATGAGTGTGATGGTCAGGTGCCCACAAACTTTTGGTCATATAGTGTACTTATGCCCACCTTATGATTTGCTTCATATAGGATAATGAAAGTTGCCAATGAATGAATCAGTAAATTTGGTCTTCTTGCCTGTATTCTCCCAGTATTTTCTCTCTCTTCACAGTACTCTCCACATCACACCGAGTGACTCACTCACTGCAGACTGGTCTGATTGCAATGATGCAGCTGATGAGTCACACACACACACACACACACACACACACACAGTTCATGACTTAACACATTCTCTCTTTTGAGCTTTCACTTGACTGCATCATTTCTCTTTTGTTCTTGCTACCTTGAAAATAAAACCTCAAACAAAACCCACCCACCCACCCGCCTACACACACACACACACACACACACACACACACACACACACACACACACACACACAGACACACACACAAACTCCTTTCCGCTCACTGCTGACAGGACAGCAGTTTGAATCTAAGCTGCAGTTTCTGGCCAATTATCTCAGGATCCAACTGTCTGGATCAACCAGGACTCTGTTTACCCATCAGAAACCTGCCACTCAGTGACTGCTGTCCAGAACACCAACAGGCAATGTGTGTGTATGAGACAAAGAAAGAGAGAGAGAGAGAGAGAGAATCAAAGCTGCTGTCATGTTTTTCCCTGTTGGACTGTTTCTGGCCTGACCGTTTGCTTATGCATGAAACATCCATCTTTGATCATTCAGGTCAGCTAGACCTTAAAACTGACCTGAACACATACACACAGTAATGCACTTTTATCCACAGAGGCAACTCAATCCGAAGCTTACACACACACATATATATATATATATATATATATATATATATATATATATATATATATATATATATATATATATATATATATATATATATGCCAGACTACACATGACAAATGTCAATAGCTGCATTAAACTCAAACTCTATTTAAGGTCTGTCTTCGGGTTGCAGCAATATTCTGAATATGATGTTTATTTGCATACATACATCAGAGTATTCCTGTATACGTGGATGTTGTAAGTGTGCCTGAGTTGCCATTCCTAAATACCTAACCTACAGCTAAGCATGTTATCACCCATGATTCTTTGCGAACTGAGCATGCACATGTCCTTTCAGTGGATTTTCTGAATAAGGTGTTTACATGCAACAAATTTCTGATTAAACAGGTATATTCCAGAGGTGGGAATTGGAATTTGGGGAATTAGAATATTGTCTTTATTTGAATTGAACAATCGGATTGCGGCATCTAATATTACAATTAGAATATCCATTGATGTGTATACCATAAAATACAATACAAAGGCAACTTCTTCCCAAAGGCAACATTTTCTGTCAGTGTGAGATCAGGGAGCCTTTTAAGCTTTGGAAGAAAACAATTCAGGAGGGATTAAAACATCAATAGGGAAGGCATAGCACATAATTCAAGATTTAATTAATAACCTTGAGTTTAATCAAAGGTAAATCCCGGCATGTGCAGGGAAGGGAGATTGTTTAAAGGGCCATGCACTGCAGCTCTCTTAAGTGGCATTAATAAATTGATTGCTTTCCATGCGTGCTCAATCAATTGCTGCCCCACCCAGACGCCCATTTGCTCACTGAACTGTGCTGTCCCTGTCTGTCACTGCATAAAGAATGTGCTGCGTGTGTGTGTGTTTGGCTATCTGCCAGTCTGCCCTATAATCAGCCTGTAGTTGCCTAGGATGTGCAACCATGCTTGTTTAGAGATGCATTAGTTTGGTCTGTTTTGGAAAATCTCTATTCTTAAAGTTATTATTTGTAATTCTCCTTATTGAGCTTAAAAATAAATGTCTGAATGGCTTTTATATTCTTACTATAGCCAAAATGGAGCAGGGATGTGAGAGCAGTTTGGATCACAGCCAGTCAACCAGCCATCTACAGAAGGCCACACACACATAATGAGGACCCATACAGGGCAAGGTCATCAGAAGGAGAAAGTATAAAGCTGTGTAGGTGCAGTTAGATGATGCAACTAATTATAATCTTTGCCACTTTGTCAAATTTAAATCAGGTGATTAATGTTGTGATGGTAATGACAGTCATTCTGTAACAACTCTCTTGAATTATGTCCGATGCCATGATGTCCTTATGTGTTTTAGATCATGCAATATGAAGTATAGAATAAATCAGTTGTCAGAGTTTCACAAAATGTCATGTTTAAAGATTTGAAGTCATAAATTCCTGTATATTGATGGTATGCAGGCTATAGGTTCAGAAAACAGTAATACAGCTATGTATGTGTGGTGTGTGTGTGTGTGTACACGATGACTCATTCTGCACCTGGAGACACTCTCACCTGTTTCCCCAGACACACAACCCAGTGTCTATAAGCTAGTCAAGGTCAGAGCTCTTGCTGTCTGTCTGTCTGTCTCTCTCTCTCACACACAAGTGCACACACAATTTATAGACAAAGTCCTGTCTCAGACTCCACATCCGCTCTCAATGTTTGTTCATGTTGCTTATTTTGGCCCTGTAACTTTACTTTACTCTGACTTTTGGTGGCAGATGCACCTCTCCTCATTCATCTAGCTTTCCGCACCTCCCCTCCCCCTTCACTCCTCTCCCCATGTTACTATTCCGAAACGTGAGATACTGACGCATGTGCTGACGCAAGCCTGCAGACCCACCCACAAACCCCACCTGAGCCAATCAGGTTCAACACCAGGCTCACTGGAGGCTGCACCTTCTCTCATCTCAGCAGCAGGCAGCAATGCCATGGAGGACAGTGTGGTACAGTATGTTCTGGAAACTGATATGTTAAATATAGTTTATAATGGTTTACAAACATTACCTATACCATGCATAAATATAATGTAGAACATTTGATATA
This sequence comes from Pangasianodon hypophthalmus, assembly GCF_027358585.1. Classification (NCBI taxonomy): domain Eukaryota; kingdom Metazoa; phylum Chordata; class Actinopteri; order Siluriformes; family Pangasiidae; genus Pangasianodon; species Pangasianodon hypophthalmus. The sequence goes on along the minus strand of NC_069734.1, from coordinate 6,701,275 downwards.
TTAACTATATTATAGTATGATTATTTCAAGACAGAGTGCTAGAGTACAAAATGGATTTGTAGACAGTGAGGTCCACATCTGTGTGTGTGCGTGTATATGAAGGTGTACCCACTTATATTTCATGTACTGCTTGAGTGGCTTTGTGCCCATTCAAACCTGAAGGTTTTCCTGGCCTTTCTCTCTCTCTCACTTTTGTTTTCTCTTCTGTCTTGTGGAGATGGGGTTGCCATGGAGACAGAGATGTTTATGGAAAAACATTAAGTCAGTTTTTTATACAGCATTTTGAAATGAATTGATCAGTGAGACTCTGTTCACTGCATATGAATACAAGCAATAGTCAAATTGTAAAATATTCCCAAGGGAGTGGTGGGTAAACAACAGAGAGCTGGGGATATAGCTACATTTAAATATTATTTATTACTACTATTATTATTATTATTGAAATACTTGGAAAAATAAGCCTAAACCTTAAAAAAAGTTAAAATGTTCTTTGAATGGCTTGGTTTCTTAGCTTCCTAAGTTTTACTTGGAAACTACTGTTGGCTATGGCCTATTGTATGGTTCTATTTAAGGGTTTCCCCTTTGGGACAAACTGAAGCACCCTTAAGGGTTCTAGTTTTAACCTTTTTTTATTAGTTTTGTCAGTAAAAACTTCAGTACATAATGTCAGTAAAATGTTCCACAAATGCACTAGTTTTACAATAAGAAGCAAGCATGGCATCTTAGCATGGGAGGCATAAAAAACTTCACGACACATATATATATATATATTCAGACCTGTTTTTCTCTAAAGGTTATTGACAAGTGATATAAAAGCAGTGATGAACATAAGGAATGCCATTTTAAATCAAGCCCTGAATACAAGCTGTACATGTACCCAAGACACAGAAAGACAGCATGAAAAAACAACAGAGAACCTTTCCTTGCACTCCCAACCACCCAAAATAAAAACAGCCCAAGAACTGTTCCACTTTAGCCAGACAGCCCTTATTGATCACACTAATAATAAGCTTAGCAGGGTTTTCTGTGTACATTTTGTATTTTGTAGATAAAAGTCAGATAAATAGCTCTTTCTCTCTCTTTCTCTTCTGTTGAGAAGATGTGCTGACAGGGGTTAAGTGACTTTGAGCTGATAATGTGCAGATAGCAGTGCTCCATCATATCTAAATGATATTACAGTGACTCCCCATTCCCTCACCACTTTAATCTGATTACCAGAAAGGGTTGAGATCAAGGGGGTGGAGTGTAGGTGGGTTCATTTTTATATAATGATGCCAATGCAAAAAAAAAAAAAAGGAGTAAAACCAGTGTGCTGTGTATTGGTGCCAGAGAAGGCTTGGAATTCTGACATATGTGGAGCATCATAAAAAATAAATGATAAAGCCACAATGTGATCTTTTTTAACAGTCAGAACATTTTCAGCTGTTTTTTATTGTTATAAAACAGGCCCAGCTCCACCCAATCACAACTAGCCCAGGACCACCCCACTTCTGATCACAAGATCAGATCCACTGCAGGGCACCATGGAAATGAATTTCAAAAATATTGAATATTATGACATTTTCCCATGAAATAATTTCCCTCACACCACTCTTAAGCAGTTAAAAATATTCTCACACACCTTTGTACTTGCATGTGTGAATGTTCAGCAGAGATTCTGTGTCCCCTCCCACTTCTTTGAGCTGGAGCTAGGCCTGTTGTAAAGTAAGTGATAATAGAAAGTAACTTGTCTCACGGACATTTCACAGCATTAAATGTAACTATAAATGGATAAAAATGTGTTCATTAAAAACGTAAAAATGAATCATTGTCAAACTGCTGTGGAATAAGATGGGAAATAATCAATGGCAGGGCGGTATGACACAGCCAGAACACAAAGCTAGATTCACATCTAGGGCCAGAAATGAGTGCTGATGATTTTTCTTTAAGAAAAAAAATCCTAGCAGGCTACATCCTGGGAGGCTACACTTACCTTTATAAAAGCAAAAAAACTGCCAACCATTCAAAGAGCCCCTTTTTTTCTAGAGTAGATATATGAACATGATTGTATTAGGCGTACATGTGAGAGCAAGAACATTGAAGCTTTGGCTTTTAGGAGTATGCTGATAACATGAGGGCGGGCATATGGGCGTGGCACGAGCGTGTGTGGGCGTGGCAGACCACCAATTTTTCTGTAGATATCTGTGCATAAATTGTAATAACAAAAAAGGTGTACTAATATATATATATATATATATATATATATATATATATATATATATATATATATATATATATATATATATGCATACATACACACACACACACACACATTAGACATTCAGTAAGTCATGGGAAGCTATTCTATAACCGGCTGTAGGCTCTGATCAAAGCTCTGCTGAAAGCCTGACAGTCTCGGTAATTATTTTCCGGTCAGACCCGGAAGGCAAATGACCGGGGCGCAGAGCTGACAGTTATGAACGGTTTTCCCCACCTTTTTCCCACATCACCCCCAACACCTCCTCATCCTGTCCTCCCTCTGCTGTCGCCTCTGGTTGAAAAAAAAAAACAGGATATAATTCAATTTGGCACCGTCTCGGGTAAATTAACAAAAACGAGAGGGTGCATATTAGACATAAATTAACTGCTTTCCTAAAGGACAGAAGTCTGATTAACCGAATTACACCCGTTTTTCATTCACTGAATTTGCAATGTATTTGAAAAATCAATATTTTAAGTCTGTAATATATATATATATATATATATATATATATATATATATACACATTAAAAACCTCGTTTTATCAGATGCAGGATGGTTTGTAGGATGGTTTGTGGTTTGTAAATTGTCGATGCAGTATAAAAATGAAAATGCTTTTCAGGCTATAAGGCTGCAGGTTTGGATTGCACTTAGGGATGGACTCATCTGATCTGATCGAGCACGGCTCCTCTTGACCCCCGGGACCAATTTGGGCTCCGTGCCGGCAGCACGCGCCGGGTGATCCACGCTTTTTTTTTTTTTTTTTTTCTTTAACATTATTTGGTTGTCCGGGAAACGCGCGACGCCGCCATCTGTCACAGCCGCGCGTGCCGCTGATCCCCATCGGCCTGTCGTGTAGCGACGACAATAATGTTTACCGGCCAAATGAAGATGAAGAGGACCAGCGATAAAACTGGGCTTTATTGCACAGAGCTGGTGCATGTCACACATTACCGGGAGGAGCTCGAGGAAATCCTGTACACATAAAAACGGGAATGCAGTTAAACAGTTCAATCTAAGATGCAGTTATTTATGCAAAAAAAAAAAATAATAATAATAATAATCTACACTGTCAACATTTACATACAAAAGTAATTATGTTTCACTGGGAACAACTGTGAGTTACATTAAATATACCATTGAATCCGACTGAGAGAAATAAACTGTGATGAAGACTGCTCTCTGCTGGTCAGAGTTAATATGTCTTCTGTGCACAGTCCACACACTGGTCTTATGTCAAGCAGACTTTTCACACACAGATACAGACTGATTGATACACCATATGGCCAAAAGTTTGTGGATGTGTGCCTTCCCTAAACTGTTGCCACAAATTTAGACACACACAATTGTCTAGAATGTCTTTGTATTCCGTAGCATTACAATTTTCCTTCACTGGAACTAAGAGGCCCAAACCTGGTCCAGAATGACAACGCCCCTGTGCACAAAGCGAGCTCCATAAAGACATGGTTTGCCAAAGTTGGTGTAGAAGAACTTGAGTGGCTTGCACAGAGTCCACTCTCACTGAACACCTTTGTGTTGGATGAACTGGAACACTGATGGCACCCCAGGCTTTCCACTAAAAATCTAGTGGAAAGCCTTCCCAGAAGAGTGGAGGATATCATAATAGCAAAGGGGGACTAATCAAGCATAGGATGTTTAACAGGCACATATGGGTGTGATGGTCAGGTGTCCACAAACCTTTGGCTATATGGTGTATGCTCCTATGAATAGTTACTATTTTGTGGAAGGAACAGCAGAATTCATTCATTTACTCATCCCGAGCAACCTCTTTATCCTGGTCAGGGTGCCGGGGATCTGGAGCCTATCCCATGAGCACTGGGTTTGAGGCGGAGACACACGCCCTGAATGAGATGCAAGTCCATCACTACTGGCATGTTTTTTTATGGAGGTGGGAGGAAACCGGAGAATCCAGAGAAAACCCACATATAGACACTCCACGCAGACAGTAACCTCAACCTGAGCAGCAGAATTGTTGCATAATTATAAAAGACACAAAATACATTGTAGGACTATCCTGTGCTGTATTCAAATAAATTATTTAAATAAACACAGGATGACATGCAAACCAAGTCCAAACATGTTAGAAGTGGATTGTATCAGACTGAATTACCAAATGTAACATGTAAATCATTTCCATCTAATCTATGATTAGTACAGCTGATTTGGTGATAGATCTGATGATCAATCATCAGATAAACAGCTAGGCCTAACAGAGCTGAATTTAGTGATTTTTAAGCACGTAAGACTCCAGGACACATCCTCAGGGTACTTTTGTTAGCCTAATAAATGCTGAGGTTGTAAAACTCGCAAGATAGTATACAAAGTATTTAGAGGACGTCTCAGATTAAAAATCCTTCATCAGCGCTTTAAACACTTCGATCGGCTTCGAAAGCACTCTGAGTGCACAGCTGATGACAGGACCTAAAGGACTGAAAGACCAGTGTATTAGACGCACCTAACTTATACACTGAGTGGACACCTCACTTTGTATTTGTATACAATTACTGACTACACATCTGATGTGCACAAGTTGTCATCACATTTCTACCCCATCCATCAGTAGAAAGTGTCCATCACAAGACCACTACATAAAAAAATCTTATTTGGGTGATGGACCATCTTAAGCACAGAGGTGACAGTGATGTGGCATGTTAGTACTGGTGTGAAATGATTTTCAAAGACCTTAAAATGACTCCTGGGGAAAAAAAAAACAGCTCAAGAGTCAAAACTATCCAGCTGTGCTGTGGTCAGAAACTAACATAGAGGACAACTAAAACAGGGAAAAGACTGTGTTAAAAATGGTCCATCAACAAATAATAGTTGCTCAGCTGTTGTTCCTGTCTGTTAATGGATGAGGTTAATAAACTGTGCATAGCAAGAAATCTGATAGTCACTTGCATACATACAAAGTGATGATACATGTACAGAGACTCAAATGACTGTAATAAAGCTAGGTGCTCTCGAGATGGGCGAATCGATACTTTATATCGACACATCCCATCCTGACATTTCCTTTCGATCAAACACGACATAAAATATCGAGGTCGTACGTCAGTTTCCTTATATTTAATCAACATATTGCAGTAAAACTGAAATCCTGAACAGGAACTATTTTTTTCCTTCCGCACAGAAGCTGATGCTTCCTTCACTCGCTCGGTGGTTGGTACTGTTTTGCAAAGTCGGAGCCTATAGTTACAAAATATTTGCGTTCACACATTCACCTCTAATTGTAGCTAGTTATTTATTTAGCCTTATTTATTTTGGTATCTCTAATATTTCCTCCTATTGTCAAAATGTATATAATGAAATCAACGGTTACAGATGCAAGCTGAGTGTCTAAGTGATAGCTAACTAAAAGTAAGTTGTAGCCTAAATATAAAGAACAACTTCCCACCGACCATTGAAATGGTCCTTTCCTTCGCTATGATTAAGGTTAGTAACAAGTCCTAAATCGTTCTAAAGCTTCCAAGTGAAGGGAAATGAATGTTTATCTTTGAAGTCGGAAACTTGTATTGACAGTAAATCTTGTGGCACATGCAGGCAGCATCACGCTCACAGTCGGACAGCTTGTGTGGCGAAGCTCGGTTCTGCTACTCCAGTAAACAATAAGGAATGAGCCTCGAAAGTTAGTTTTACATCGTTAAAACCTGTTAAAATATTTGAAAGTCAGCACAGAAAAGAATGAGTTAGGACAGACACAAGGAAGGGGACACAAATAGTCCACCTGGAGAGCCTACAGGCTACTAATAATTGTTTTTATATCTAATTTGACCAGAAAGCAGCACAGTGTGTGTGTTCTCAAATACCTCATAGCGTCGCCTACAGTTTTATTTAAAGGCTAAAGTAAAACTTCTGATATCCACATTTACTAGTTTATCATTGTTTTATGTACACAAGAAAACTACCAAGAAAGAGTAATAGTAGTCCAGTATTGGCCTTGATATTTCTTGGTTTTGTGTCAAAAAGAAAAGAAGTGATGTCGCACAACTTTACAGCCCGCTCAAGTGCACTCCATTTCCGAGCACTTCCTCAAAGTGTGTGACTGCGGCTGCGTCCCAAACCGCACACCACTCTACTACATAGTGTCCTGTCAAAGCAGCGGGCCACGCTACGTTACCATAGTTACCATAGGTAGCCTGCCTATTTTGCCGTGTAATGCACGCGGTTTGGGATGGAGGCAGTGAGATTTGTTTGAGAGAAGCGCCAGTGACTCTCACAGCTGTGTGAAGTGTAACCTGTACACGGACAGTGTGTGTGTGTGTGTGTGTGTGTGTGTGCAGACTGGCTGGAGTTACACATAGCTGAGGAGATCCTGATCAAGGTAGGTCTTGTACTGCTGTTTCTCATGTTCTTTCTAACTTATTGATGACCTGGGAATAGTCCAGGATTCACTATCTGTAAATAAACCACATTCATTTAGGTAGATTCAGATGGTATGTGCTGTTACTATAATTTATTGGCATGGTGAAAATGCCAATTTATTAATCACTTTATTAATCCCTTTTTGGAAGAAGCATACATACAATACAAGAGTACAAGTGAGAAAAAAAAGATCTGTAAACATATAGAGATAAACATAGCTGTGCAGATATACATATGTAGTGCAGAAATTACTAACTGTATTATAAATGTAGTTTAGATATACTGTAAAACAGCACTGGAGGTAAGTGCAATAGTTTGCGTACCCTTAGGACAAAATGAGGAAGACATTTAAATGATAGGACATAGACAATAAGACATTTACTGTATTATGTACAATAGATGTTCCTTCATCGTTAGATATAGATATAGAAATAATATTTAAGGTATTAATAATGAAACTAAAACTTTAAAAATATCATATATATGTCCACCCTTTGCCTCCAGCCTCTCTAACAGAGATATCATCAATGTGTCAGTCATTTCTGTTGAACTGTCTCGTTACAGGAAATGTGAATTCTTTAATCCTGATGGTACTCGAGAAAACAATCAGCCTGCTCTTGGTTTCTTGTGATCTTTTAGTGGTTATCACATTGCATGTCCTGCATCTTGAACAGTTGCTTGCAAAAGCATCGTAGGTCTTATATGACACATCATTCAGTCATTCAAGCTTATTTTAAAAAAATTTTAAGTCCTCTCTGTAGGAGATTAGTGCAGGAAGAAATGCAGTCTCAAGATCAAGTTTTTAAAAGTATAATTTATTATACTTTTATAGTTTTATATTTATACTATTTATACTATTTTATAGTTACATTAATTTTTGGTATAATTTATACTATTTTAAGTATAATTAAGTATAATTTTAACTATTTTAAGTATAATTTATACTATTTAATAGCCACTATTTTTATTATTCCTATGGTTTTGTAAGTTGTATGTTTTATAACTAAAAAGACATTGGCTAAAATTATACTGAAAGCCTCTATATTTATCATGGATGTGAATTGCATGTCATCATTGTCTGATAAAAACTTGCATTATGCAAAAATTCAGGTTTTCAGGAGTACAAAAGAATTCTTCTTCATAAGGAGTATCATACAAAATAGATCTAACACTTCAGAACCTAGACACATTTCAGGTTTTCTGTTTTTTGCTTACATTCTGTATACACTCATCGTCCACTTTAATAGGAACACCTGCATGCCTGCTCATTTATAGAGTGAATCAATCCAATCAGCCTATCATGTGGCAGCAGCACAGTGCATAAAATCATACAGATACAGGTCAAGAGCTTCAATTAATGTTCACATCAACCATCAGAATGGGGAAAAAATGTGGTCTCGGTGATTTTGACCATGGCATGATTGTTGGTGCCAGATGGACTGGTTTGTATATTTCTATAACTGCTGATCTCTTGGGAATTTCATGCAGAGCAGTCTCTAGAGTTACTGCTTTCCTAGTTAGAAGCTGATCCTGATTTGCAAATTTTAGGTTAAAATCAGAACTTTGGTTGATGATAACATCCACATCTGATATTACACTAGACATTCAATGCAATGTTTGTAGTGCATAGACACTTTTAGGGTAAAAGGGGTTTATATTTGGTACAATATTCTCTTTTATTGACTTCATTTGTAATTTATGCTCATGGTATCATTCAGGAATCCTAAAAAGTGTATGAAACTGATCCTGTGCATTATATACAGTATGTAGCCTATAGGAGCAGTAAGCTGTGAAATTCTAGTTTAAAAGTCAGAGACTGAACATTACATAACCCATTAATGAATCTCAGCTAGATCCTGTTTCTTTATTCCATCTCAGCTTTCCTGCTCTGAAGCTATATGAGCTCACTGTGTTATAGTTTCACGTACTCTGTTTTTGTTGTCAAAGGCAGTACTGTCATTATTAATGTCTGTGATACCAGCTCAAGTTTCAGACATAGTGCAGAAAACATACTTTGTGATCTGTCATTATATGATACAGATCGTGTTGGTGTATTTGATATTGGAACAGTTTGTGTTATGCCACCTGGATACAACCTTTATTTCTTTGTAGTTTACATAGAGCACAATGTGCCAGAAAGCTCAGGGTTCTTTCATAGGATTTGCCCTGGAGGATTTCGTGTTGTGTTTTGGAGCAGGCTTTCATTCTCAAACAGACCATCAAAAATATAAAAGAAATTTACCTCCTCCTTCAAATGGCTCATAATAAGAGCACTGATTTGGGTACAGTTTGTGCCTCTTACGTATTTATGACTGTTTGGACAGGTGCAGTAGGTGACACCATTGACAGTCTTTTAGATTTACATTTACATTTTGCACAAAATCATATGGCAGATGGTCTTCTTATCTAGAGCTGCACAGTAATGGCTAAAATGATAATCATGCTTATTTATCATCATCCAATTTATCATTCCAATTTATGAAAAAATTGTTTTAAAAATTGACAATAAACAGACTTCTACTTGACATTATAAGTCTATATTCCTTGAATTCTTTGAATCCAGCCAACTAAGACTACTCCTTAGACACATTAATTAGTGTTAACAGAAGTTTCCCTCAACTGACTATAAAACAGCAGTTTTCCTGCTGGTTTTGGTATCAATCTTGAAGTTTTCAAATTTGTGTGAGAATCTGCAGAGTGAATGAAGCAGTCATGGCACACAAGAGAAAAGAGTCACAAGAGTTGCAAGACGTTTGCCGCACGGTTTCTTAGCCTCAGTGCTAGAGATCCATTGGCCTGCATTAAACAGCATTCTAATTCCGAACACATCTAACCCAACTCACAAAGCACTTAATAATTAGCTAGTAAACTACATCAGGTGTGTTAGGAGATGTTATAAGTTAAAATTGTGCAAGGCAAAGAGTTGCCAGGACTTTTTCGGCATGCATAGCATGGTATGATAGTAGAATGGACGTTTGTTCTATGTTGATTCTAAAATTCTCACATCTGATTGGTCAGGAGGTGTTGATTAATTTCCTTTAATTGCACATTTCTATTAATGTTTTAATACATTATCATTTCTATAGTAACAGTAAATTTCACAGGAACATACTGTGTATGTGGATCCTCTACATAATCTAAACATAATAACATATACAGTAGTGATGGAATTAAAAAAAAAGTGTCCTGTAATGAGACATTATTTAAGATTTTTGGAAGGAGTCTCCAGTGTCAGCACTTTGCAACAGACAAAGGTAAAGATATAAGTTTAAGTTTTCCACCACAGGAAAGTCTTCAGGGTGGAGAAGTTTGTACTTTTTGGTTAGTTTGTGGTTTCTTGATTCCATAACAAGCTGTATTTCTTGTCTTATTAACTCCACGAGAGGGAGAAACAGAGAGGCTGGTGAAGGAATGACCGTCTATAGCTGCTGTATCATAAGTGATAACAGGGACTATCTTGTTTCACAGATGCTCCACAACATTAAATGTAACTGCAGTTTAAACAGATGAAAAGTATGAGTCATTGTTTAATTAATGCAAATGTAATCATTGACAAATTGCTTAGATATGAGGGGAATAAAACAATTCAGGATGTGCTGTTACAGGAAAATCATCAACAAAATCTTATCAGATTTTCCAAACTTTTTCTTTTAGATGCATTACTATTCACACTGCAAATATTATATGACCATGACAACCTCAGAAAGTGGTTTGAGTGACGGGATCACAACACCTTCATTATGTTTATCGCATTTACAACATAAATACCAGGTGTGAATGAGGCCTGCGTGTTTACCAGAGAAATATAGTCCTCCATTATACTGTTCAAAAATATGTATTACATAGCATTTTTTTCTACTGATGGTTGCAGTAAAAACAGCTTCTGTACAGTTCTTTATTTTCTGCAGGTGTTGTTTTAGTTTGTGTTGCCCTACATCCCTGCGTATTATTATGTGTTCAATTTACAGTAACCTATAATGTATAGAGCAGTATAGTGCGCTTGCCCCTACATGTTCTTAATACGTTTTTACACATGTGTGTAGGAGCGTGTGTGTGGACACAGAGGCTCTTTATGTGTGATGGTTGGGTTAAAGGCCTCTGCCTGCACTTTTGTTCATGCCGAGCTAGGCGCCAGTCTAGGTGCGAATGTAGCACCTGTATGCTGTATCGCTCCTGTGTGCGCTTCCCATGCCCTGCCGACTGGTCATAGCTCGGATTGGACACGTGTCAAATTATTCTCACTTTGTTCTTCAACATACTTGCATCTGGGTTTGTCCTCTTGTCTTTCTGTCAGCGCTGTTCACTCCTGTTCAATGCACATAAAAAGGCACTGGTGTGGAATTTCCTCTTCACCAAATTAATTACAACATTAACTCCTTTTTTTATGTTTTCAATAACATTAACTAAATTTATACTACAGCTCTGTTGAATTCTCACATTGATTGGTCAGAAAGTGCTTATTAATTTTCAGCAGCTCTGACAGTAGTTCTGGTCACAAGACAAATCACAGGTTTATATTAATGCACTCATTCAAATACTTCATTGTGTCCATAGTGATATCTTATTCATAGGCACTTGGATGGTGGGTGTTCCATGTAATGTAAGCCTAATAATAAACAGATTTTACAACATGTTGTTATTTAGTAAAGAAAAACCTCTAATCATTGATATGATGAAGTTTTCTATAAGTTTTCTATAAGACATATACTGAGTATTTAATGAAGGAGTCTGCAACGCCATACTTTTTTTTACACTGTTCTTGGATGGAAGATGGAAGGATAGAAAGCACTTTGTGCTTTCTCTGTACTATGTCAAGCTGCATTTTTTTCATCTTAATAACTTCCTGAGATGAAAAAGAAGAGGTTGATAACTAAGTGATAACAGGAACCAACTTGTCTCACAGATATTCCACAACATTAAATGTACCTATAACCGGGTAAAAAGTGCATAATTCCATTCTTTAACAAAATACAAAATTGTAATCCTTGGTAAACTGCTGTGTTATAAGAGGAATAAAACAGTTCAGTTGTGGACATGGGAACATGCTGTTATTGGAAAAATAATTGACTCCAGACCACCCCACTGTGATTTATTCCTTACTTATTATATGAACATTTTAATTTATCTGGGATAAAAGGTTGAGTGAGTCAGTGGTTAAGGTGTTGGCCTGCTGATCGGAAGGTTGCGAGTTCAAATCCCGGTGCTGCCACTGCTGGGCCCCTGAGCAAGGCCCTTAACCCTCAACTGCTTAGTTGTATAAAAATGACATAAAAGTAAGTCGCTCTGGATGATGGCATCTGCCAAATGCTGTAAATGTAAAAAGTTCAAGAGTCTGAGGCTGCTGATCTGTGGTGATAAATGGTAACATTTACAGACATTCCTCTGATGAGTTTTAAAGGTTTTTTCCCCCTATCCGCAGTGCCTAATGATAAACGATAAGTGGTGAGGTCCAAAGCTTCAAAATCTTTCTGTATCTGTGTAAATCTTATTGCTTTTAGTTGACCTGTATTTACGCAGCCATGTTGTTGCAGCATTACCCCTATCCTCCTGCTCAGAATCTGTAGATAAGAACCTGAGTTGACTATGTTGCAAATGCTCAGCTCATCAGAGTCCCATTACAGATTGAGAGGTTCATTACCTCTCCTTGATGTTGTACACATCATGAGGGTGTTTGTTCACTACCTGCTTCTGTGTGTTCATACATCTCTACATCTCTACATCTGTGTCCTCTCCTCACTGCAGCTCGTAATCTGCAAGCTTTAAGAAAATAAATGGGGGCTTGGTTTTGCCGTCATTCCTGTCTGCTCCTGTTTGGATCTCACACATCTGCCCCGCAGGTGTCTGCTTTCTTTTCCCTGCCTCAAGGAAAGCAGGAAAATGATTTGCTACATACGACCCCCATGATGAATGGTTGTCTGAGTGTGGGAGAAATTATTGCGAGCAGTAGGCGTCAGTTGCTAGGAATTGGCATAGGACTTAGCCAGTAAATCTTTTCTTAATGAATAGGAACACTGAAGCAGGTATTTGGGTGTTGTGGTATAGGAAAGCTTGTATATATTTTTGTTGTATGGGAAACTGAACATGTTTTAATGCGCAAGATGGTCCTGCACATGTTGTGTTACTGCTTAAGAGCTATCAGATTTATCCAACACTTATTCGTAAACTCTTAAAAAAGTTTAAGATCAAGTCCCTGCTTTACACATCCCTCATCTTCAAAGATAATGAATGTTAGGCATCACACAGATAGACCCTTTCATTACTCCCAAATTTTAATATCCCGCTTTCTGAACCAGGCTGTAGTACAGCAGGTTCCAGTTTCTACAGTAGTTCTGGCTCATTAGATGTGGTATAAACCTGAACGTGGTCTGATCAGACAGTAGCCCACTGAGAAAGGCACAGACATGTGACCAGCATGCGTCCATACCCAAGCCAAAAATCACTTCCATTCAATTCCTTCATTGTTGTATGTCATACTCCATCAGTTTTTCTTACGTGAAATTGGACTGAATCTGTTGGATCTGTTAGCTGCATATGCGCACTATTAATAGCCTGTAGCTCTCTAAATAAATACACTACAGTTTTACGATGAACCCAGTAATGTAGTTACAGTAAATAGTGAAAGGATGTCTTCCAGTGCAATCATTGTATGTACTGAAGCAGGTTTTTCCTCCAGAGTATTTTAAAAGTTACTCGAAATGGTCCAAAAGTCAAAGTTTGGGTCTACTACTATAAATAAAAAAATATAAGCATGTGTTCCTTAAAACAGAAACAAATGTATTTTTATCTTAGAAATCTTTCTATGAGACTGAAATATATCTCACTGTCCTCCTTTCAAACTATATGCTATGTTAGATATTACTATTTCTGATGTCTAATACTATTAATATCCTCCTTGATCTGTTATGGGCAAGGTAAATATATGATACATAGATGCTAAATAAATGATGGTAAATATATGATACATTATGATTCTATTTATGTCCAAAAAGCGAAATCATTTAGATTATTGAATACTACTGGTTTTACTAAGCAATTACAATGCTTATTATTTTAAGAACAATAAATGATCTTTATGGAGAAATTGTACCAATTAATTAAAAAAAATACAAACTATTTCTACCTATTTCAGTTGTAGTTAAGTATATGCAAATATTCCTACTAAAAAGCCACAAGTGATCTGTCACCATATATGAATATTTTTCCTGGTTTAGTCACTAATCACATTATTATCACTGCTAGCATGCTAGTAGACTCAGACTTTTGAATCCTTCTGCAATAATATTGTGTGTATATGTGTGTATTAAAGCAGGTCTTGCTCTGTGTGGGCTGTGTTTCAGCATGTATGGGCCGTTCAGTGTCCGTCGGGAGCGTGTTCCTGACCTCTCCTGCCTGCATCAGTACAGTGAGTGGCTGGCCAGCAGGCATGAAGCCAGCCTGCTTCCCATGAAGGAAGACCTCGCTCTGTGGCTCAACACTATTCTGGGTAAAGCAGTGAAATTCACACTAGCAGGCTGTATGATAGGAATATTTTATTAATAACCTTCCAAAACATTTAGTGTGCATGCAAGAAGACTTAAGAAGACGTAGTTAAAGGTACAGTCAGTGAATTTAATCTTAGCTGAGGTTGCTTTGAAACTCAAAACTCAAACAAATAAAGCTCCTCCCTTGAGTGTTTCCTCTAAAACAATGCCCCGAAAACACGTTTAGGCTATAAGTCTGAATACAAGGGCAAGGTGGGATATGAATTGACAGGAAATGTATTTGACAGGAAAGTAAAGACTGGATGTTGTGGTCTTTTTACTTTCCTCTGTGCAAATGTTACTGACAGCTGACATAATATTATAAAAAAGTGTGAAACATGATCAGTCTTAAAAATCACTTATGCCACCTTTAAATTCCACAAAGAAACAAGCCATCAGATATGGATGATCTGAAATTGTGGCCAGTATCCAACATTTCAGACAAACAGGATAACCCAAATCGCCCAAATTCCCCTGCATGTAGGATCAATGCAAAAAAAAAAAAAAGATCTGCAACTAGATTTGCTTTTACAAATAAACTAGGACTTGCCACTGCTTGTCTTATTGCTTTGACATAGAGAGACTGTTGTAAAGTTGAGGAAGTCAGAATCTAGCATGTTATTATAAACAGATGAACCCCAGAGAGTTGCAGAATAGCCTGTTGGTCATTTTGCATACAGACTATGAGGCTTATTTCCATGTTAGCTTATTCAAACTCCACAGGCCTTGTCGTAGATGCAAACAAACAACCAGCCCTACTCTCTTTAACCACATACACATCTACACTACCACCCTTTTCGGGCACACACTTTCTGTTCCGGGATGATCTCATAGTGCTGGTATGGCCATGTGGCACAGCAGACTGCAGGAGGGCACTTAGTTTCATTACCAACATCTCCCTCTCTCTGAGGGGAAGCAGTTAATGACCATCCACGTCATTCTGTACACCGGCGTCTGTTTACGTGTCTGGTTTTGTTGTGGTTTTCCTCCTTTGATGCCTCCTCGGCACCTCCTCTTCATCCTCCATGTACAGCTCTAATGCTTGACGCCCGATTCCTGCGTGTGTACACTTAACACCGGGGCCCTAGAATGCATCTGCATGCCTGTGAGAAGTCGGGGGGCAGGGGGTTGACGCTTGCAGTCAGCGTACTTAGAGGATGTTTCTGAGCACCTGAGTGTGCCCAAGGCAGAGGAAGAATGCAACACTAGCTAGAGAGAAAGAAGTGGGAGCGGGATTTATGGAGGAGAAACATTTTAATAGCACCACACACACTGTGCAGACACTTTTCCCTGTAATCTAGAAACACATACAGATGAAAATGAGCAAAAAAAAAAGAATACGTAAAAAGAACAACACATGTAAAGCGTGATTCTTGAGCTTGTGGACCATGCATAGTTTTTTACTATAGTTTCCTTAGTCCGTAAAATTATTTTTAATTTAAGTTAGTTACCGCCCCTCCAAAACAATAGTCTTTTCTTGTAATGTCTAACAAGGTTAGAGACGCTTGTAGATGGACCATTTGAACATTTCCAGCTCCTTTATTTTCTTAGGTTTGTGCATGTGGAAACCTTCTATATCAGACCAGCATATGGATAAAGTCAAGAGACCAAGATGACCAAAACAAAACCTTTTTATCTTGCGTCCTAGTGTTTGTGGTTTGATTCTGATGTAGATTTGGGGTTATAAACTTGTAGAAAGATCCATCTATGACTAGGTCTTAATCTCCTGGCAGAGGCAACCTGGTTTTAGGCTAAAATCTCCTGTTACTTATCAGAAGTCATGACAAGTAGCTGCAAAACAGCCCCAATGTTCCAGTATTCCGCAACCATATTTTACACTGTAAACTGGGTTTTTGCGATTCTGAAACTGTGATCTTTGTGCTTTTCATTGCCTCATTTACAGTAATTTTCACTGTTCATGGGGGCAGTATCCCAATTCCTGGCAAATTTCCAACTCTTCCAGACTTCTGAAACTGTTTTTTATGGTTCTGATTGAGCTTAATGGTGTTTTTTTAATGACCTATATATTTGTTTTTAATGGCCAACAAATATTTGTTTCATTTTGTGTTGAAATCTTTTTGATTTTACCTATGATGATGGAAGGATCTTGTGAAACTTTATATATAAAACCTCAAAGAGAAAAATTCAGTTTCATTTTTTTTTTCAAGGGTGAAAAAGTTTTTAAGAATTTTGCCACATGTGTTTTTTTTTTTTTTTTTTAAAAAAAAGCTCTTGGGTTAGTGTCTAGTGCCATTAATTCTGTTCTAAACTGCTGTTTATAGTTTTCAGTATAAACCTAATGGAAATTGTTCCAAGCATTTATAGTATAATGCTGATTCCAAAGCACTTTTGATTAACAGTTTCTGAATTTCCATGTCCGTTTAATTATTCAGGAATTAATATAACAGCGGAGAACTTCATGGACATGCTGGAGACTGGAGTTGTGCTCTGCCAGCTGGCTGAGGAATTACAGGAGAGGATGATTCTGGCTAGCAATGGCAAGGTGCTCACACCAAAACACTTATCTTAACCCTCAGAGTCAACTACAGAGTAACTACTCATTTGTCTCTAGCAGGACTCAGATTAATGCCATCAATGTTTATTAAACTCTGTTTTTTTTGCTGTCTATTGAGCATGGCTTTCTTTTGTGTTATTATAGCAACAAAACTGTAATACTGAGATATATCTAAGACTCATCTCAGATGTTAGCAATATGAACAATTTTTTATGGAAACAGACACACCTTTAACATGCTGACGGCACTTAAACCTTGAATTATTTAGCTATTTAATGGATGCAGAATATGGATGGAACACAGCACACTAAAGAGTAGAGAGAATGAAAAGTCTTTGGCTGGTTTTATCCCCCATCTTATGAGCCATCTGTGTGCTGTTTGCTGTGTTCCCTCTTTCCTACTGCTGCTTCTGTCTGCATCTCTTTTCATCAGCTGCTCAGTGCTAAGACAAAAAAAATCAGGTAATGAAGCTGAAACGTTTAGAAGAACTGCTTAAATGAGCTTATTGTAAAATATACAGAGAGGTTTTCAGTGAGATCCTTTTGCCTATTTATATATTATTATAGCTATTTAGATGAATGTAAATGTGTTAGTCATTAATGGCATTTTATTTTTACTGTGCTTGTTTGCTGTGTGTTTTACAGCCCTTCATCCGGCGTGTGATTCACTGGAGAGCTGATGCAGCTCCTGGTTCATTTTTTGCCCGAGACAACACAGCCAACTTCCTGTACTGGTGCCGTAAAATTGGCGTAGGCTCGTCCCATCTTTTTGAGTCAGAAGATCTGGGTACGTATTTTTGAAATGTTTGAGAATTTCCTATAAATATAGATTTGTGGTACTCTGATTACCTTCAACATTAGTTTAAATCTGTTAATGCATAGCTAAGATTGGTTTCTGTTCTATCTTTGTGTAGTTTGGTTTTTTTGAATCAAACATGCTGTTGGCTGTGTGCTCTATCTGTGGTGTTAATTTTGTGTTTCAGGGTACCAGCAAAAAACAAAATCTTGCACACCAATCAAAATTACAAATCAACAAATTGTAGAGCAAATAATTGTGTTAAAATATTTAAAAAATGCAAGGCGGCACTGTGGCACAGTGAGTCGATCCTGAGCTCGGGTTACTCTCTGTGTTCACTCCAGGTTGTGAGATGTCCTCCCACATCCCAAACACATGCCAGCAGCTGAATTATCTATGCTAAATTGTCCCTAGGTATGAATGAGGGTGTGAATGTGTGTGTGCCTGGTGCCCTGCGATGGACTGAAGTCCCATCCAGGGTGCATTCCTGCTTTACACTCAGTACTCCCAGGATAGGCTCCAGATACAGGATACAGGATAAAGTGGTTTATTTATCATTAACAGTTAAACCAGCTGTAACTTTCTACATTAATATATTGTTAGTATGTAGTTGTATAAAAACATAGTCTTTCACTCTGTTTAAAAGTATAGTGCAATGTGGCATTATTGTAAACAATAATTAAAGTAGCTACTTGGAAATCTGCTGGCAAGTAGATAAAAATGTATGCTGATGTCTATAACAGAAAATAACATTCAGGCAAGCTAAATCAAATGTATCACTGAAACCAAAGAGTTGTAGTGACAAAAAAAAAACACAACAAGTAATGTTGTATAAGAACCTCATTGTGCAGTTTCCATCTTCCAATAGAAATAATCTGAGTTTGATTTAATCTGAGTGCCAAAGTGTGACGAGACTCATTTTCACGAATGAGACATCTGCCCGGTCCAACCCACTCTTCACACTCATCGCCATGAACTCACAATACTATTTCTCTCTCACTGTCTTTTTTCCTTTTTCTCTAGAGTGTATAGTGTTCTATCTATTTTCTTAATCAAAAATCACATAAATAACATATTTTGCTTAATGGTTTGGCTATGATAATGTTGTTAACCCCGAGGCGTTGGCATGGAGACAGAACCCCCCTCTCTGCTTCTTGGCCTCTCTCTCACTGTCTCTCTCACTCTCTCTCTCTCTCTCTCTCCATATATCTCTCTGTCTCACTTTCCTCATAGGAGCTCCACTGGGAATAGAGCTGAATGGCAGTTCAGTATCAGTGGGGTTTCTCGTGACCCTTTCAGGCCGTGCTGTCATTGGACATGTTTGATGAAAAATCTAGTGGAAAAAAAGAATACAAAAAAGCTGGACAGTACTGTTGGGACCAGAAGAAAAGGGAAAGAAAAGCACAGGATCAGAGGAAGGAAAGGATTATATGTGTGAAGTGAAGAGAATAAGAAAGAGAGAAAGAGTCAGTGTTCCAGTCCTTCAATACACAGATCTGTTTATAAATGGTGAATAGAACAAGACCTTGTTTGGAAAAGATGAACAGAAAAATCCTGGAACTTGTTCCGCCTCTATTGTGTGTTTTTCCTTAAAAAAAAAAAAAAAAAAACTAGTAGTAAAAAAAACCCTAGAAGTAATCATTCTATGAGAAAACAGATGTTAACAATAAAACCTTTTTTTTGGTTTTAATTTCAACTAAGGCATTTAAGACATGTTTCAATACAGTTCTAGAAAAAAGAGTTAACCTCTCTATATGAGTCATCCTTCTCTCAAATAGATAATACCATGTTACTCAAATAGATAATACCATGTTTGTTTTGCATGTGGGCTGTGATGCCTCAAAAGTGAATCTGATAAGAATATGTATAGGAATCTTTTTTTTTTTTAATCAGCACAAACTATTCAGGAACTGCGCTTCAGTCAGTTCTCAGCTTGCACATTTTTTTTAAAGATACGATTATATGCTCAGGTATTTGGAGAATTGGCAAGGCTTAAAAGAGAGTCGCTGCTTTTCTTCTTAATTTTGAAAACTTGTGGTTGTGATTGTCATCGCTGTTGGTTGTCAGTGTGTGACATTCTTTATCTTCTATGTATTATTCTATCGTTTTTTATCCTGGGATTGAATGTACACTTCAAAGACACGCACTGAGATCTTTATCTATACAAATATTCATTTTGAAAAAGTTTTCTCATACAACAGCGCTGCTGAATTCTCAAATCTGTTTGGTCAGAAGGCTTTGATTAATTTTCTAGAACAGCAGCTCTGGCAGTAGTGGCAGTTGGAGGACATTCCACATAAACAGATTAAAAGTGTGCAATTGTTGATATGCTGCTGTCGTGAGGAGACGTTTATTTAGCAATTATGGAAGGAGTCTCCAGTATCAGCACTTTGTAACAGTCAGAGGTAAAGCTGTCACTTTAAGTTTTCCCACACAGGAAAGTCTTCAGGACAGAGTATTTGTCAGAATACAGAGTACTGTGGTTTCTTGGCAACGTGACAAGCTAAATTTGTTATGTCTTATTAACTTCAAGAGAGAGAAAAAACGAGAGCGTAGTCAGGGAACAACTGTTTAAAGCTGTTATAATGCAAGTGTTAGGAACTTAGGAATGAAATAAGAAAATAGGAACTAACTTTTGTGAATGTTAAATATAGCTATAAATGGATGAAAAGTATGCCATGTCATTCTTCAATAAATTAATAACTAAAAAGTTATTAATAAATTAATAACTTGTTAATGCTGTATAAGGCGTGCTGTTATTGGAAAATAATTTATTTCATTTCGGGCTTCAGCCTTCAGCTTTACTGTCTATTGATTATTTATTCTAAACCTCAGAATGGGAACACATCTCTTCCCTCAGTTTCAGTGGATGTTGAGTGACTGGATCCTGTTGTTTTTTTAACTGATCCTCTAAGTCAAATTGTTAGTCATTAATATGCAGTGAATGTGTTTCTTTAGTTCTTCGAAGGCATCCGCGGGATGTGTGCCTGTGCCTCATGCAGCTTGGGAGAATTGCCTCAAAGTAAGAGCTTATCGTATTTTATTTATATGTTTTTATTTTCTTGTTTATGTTTTGCTAAGAAAAACCTGATTAAGAAATAATGATTTTTCAAGGGGTATGCAGTCTTAGTCTAAGTTTTTTAAGTATTTAAGCATGAGCAGCATTGAGTGACTACATTCCACCAAAATGGTCAATTAGAGCTCAGTTCACATGCAGCTGCTGGCCTACACTGATGGAAGTAGGGTCCACCAGAGGTTCTCAGTAGTTCTTAAGGTTTCTTAGCTTTTATATTTCTAAATATAAATAATTCTTAGCTTTCTGAAAACCTCTCTTGTAGTGTTTTACACAGAACCTTGAAATGTTTGTCCTAGACAGACAAACCAACAGACAAGAAAATTATAACAAGAGAATGTATTATAGTTGTTTATGTATAATCAGCTCTTTCTGTGACAGGGTCTTACATTAAGACTGGGTCACATTAAGAAAGGTTAAGCTTTAACCTGGATTAAATCTTTTAATCCAGTTGCACCTTGTCTTTAAAATAATCACATTAGACTGACTGAAAGGGTTTCTGACAGAACATGTTTTTTATTCTTAATTTTCCTTAAAAGGTAAGAAATAAGCATCAAATATTAATAAGAATAATACTCTTCCTGTTTGCTATTTTAGACATCATGGCAGTCAGACGGAATTACTCCCTAGGCCAAGGTTTTAATCAGAGATTAAGGTTTTATTCCCTTATTAGTTAAGCGTGGTGTAACATAATTTGAATAACAATAAAACTTAAATGAACAAATCTTTGATTAGCTTTAAACTCTTTTAGCTGGCTAGCGTTAATAAAAAAAACTTGTTTCATTTGAAGAACACCAGACGCTACAACCTACATATATGGTCTTTGGATTGTCTTTAAATTCAGTGTGTGAAATCAGAGTATGATACACTGATGTGTCACTCACTGAATTAATCATTTCTCACAGGTATGGTGTCGATCCACCTGGTCTGGTCAAACTGGAGAAAGAGATTGAGAAAGAAGAATTTGGTTCCTTATCCCCATCCATGTTCTATGCTTCACCATTATCCTCTCCCTACAGTCCTCTTTTCTTTCCCCCTGCTCCATCACCACCTCCTTCTTCCTCTCCTTGTCCTTTTCCTGCCTCCATCTCTCCATCCACACCATCTGCCTCTCTACCTCCATCCCCTCCTCCAGACTCCGCCTCTACCCCAGTCCCACAGCCTGAACCTGAGCCTGAGCCTGAACCTGAACCTGAACCTGAACGTGAACCCAAACCTGAACCTGAACCTGAGCCTGAGTCTGAACCTGAGCGTATCTCACCCAATCCCCAGTCACCTGTTCAAACACCCACATCCACCTCCACCTCACGCCACCTGAGTAAATCCAGTGGAAAAAAGAGCAAAGACAGCCTACTGGATGATATAGTGAGTTGAAATGGTTAACAAGCACAGTATTGTTTATTTGAATGCAGAGTACAAAAGGTTCTGTCCTGTTCTAGGTGAAGCAGATTTCAGAAGATCCACCATGCAGATGTGCAGTCAGGTTCTGCATTGAGAAGCAGCCCAAAGGCCGCTACAGAATGGGAGATAAAGTGCTGTACGTGAGGGTAAGTGTGTCACAGAGCTTTCCTCCTCTCTGCATAAGCACCTTCAGCTAAAATCAATCAGTCGGGGTCGAAAACAGTTTCTTAGATGCAGATCACACAGCATCTGTGTATTGAGTCTCTGAAGATTCTTTGTTAAAATGCATTTTAGTATTAAAAAAAAAAAAAAAAAAAAAAAAAGATTTCTTTTTTCTGTCCAGTATTAATACTCAAGCCTTTACTTGAACTACAGCATTAATAAACCATAAGCAATGTTACCAAAGTAACAAAGTGCATGTATTAATTAATTAATTACACTGGCATTAACCAATGTTTATTTCTTTGCAATGACTAAAAATAAATCCACATAAATGAGCATGAATGAATTTACATGTTACTAAATGTAATTGGGTATAAATAATGGAAACTACCATTCAGCCTTATGAAACACCAGTTCACCACCACAACCATATTGATTTTTGTGGACTTTTTACTTACGGATTTCTAGTCATTGGTTAAAGTGTTTATTATATGGATTAACTGGTTAATTACAAGCATTTTTACTCTGTTAACATTATTTATGATTTATTCATTCTAAAGTTCATGGCTTGTTAATGATAACTACGGCTTCAAATAATGTTAGTTAATTCTAATTTTAAAGCATTAGCAATATCTCAAATAGTGCTTTTCTTGTTGACATGTTCCTCTCTTGCCCATCCTTCTTAGAATTTGTTAGTTAGGACCCGGGTTAGGGGGAAATATGTGGAATTCATTCAAAAGCAAACACTCGTGGGAGCTTGGGTTGCTTGGCAACATGAAGAAAAGGTTCACACATTTTGAATGGTAGAGAGAGAAAAAGATTCTGACTGACCAATAGATAAAATCAGATGATGAACCCTTTAACAAGCTTTCTAATGGTAGGTAAATATTGCCAGATTTGCCTAAGGATATAGCCATGAAAAAAATATTTCAGGAAAAATATGGCAAAAAGGAGCCTTGGGACTATTAATATTGTATCAGACGGCTATTTCCTCACTCACTAAAGCCACTCACGAAATAGGCATTAAAGAGCACTTCAAAGCATTGTCACTTCGGCTAATAGGGGACCTGCTCAAACCATTACATGCTCAATTACACTTATCAGATGCCTCTTATTTAACTCACACTATCTCTATGTGCTGTCCTAGTAATCAATACATTAAACAGCCTATTTCCACAGACAGCTTAACTTCAGCAGCGTGCTCTGTTGTGGACCTCCTTCTATATTGACTGCACACACAACTCCATGATTAGCTACTATATTTCATAATCATCTACCATCTAAACGTACACAGAACAAGCCCTAACAGCTGCTAAAACTGATAAGTATATGTATGTTTTACAGCATCTGACATGTCGAAATATATAATAATTAGGGACACCAGTGCTTTTAGCCTTGCCAGGCTGAAGAAAGAATGGATAGATGTCTGTGGCATGCCTACATCAGAATGAGCTGCTGCTCAGCAACCAGAGATGACTGACATTCTGAGATCATTTAAAGCTACATGATGCGAACAATAATTAGGTCCTGTTTGGACTGAATTCATTCTTCTGCCACATTCTGTCTGCTCTCTGTACTGTTTGGATGTTAGCGTTTTTATTTTCACAAGTATTGACAGTCCTACAATAACGTATAGTCAATTCCAGAATTATTAGCACCCTTCACGAAAATGAGCAAAACTAAATATATAAAATATGTTCATGCGCCCAGTTACTGGCAAATTTTCAAAAGGTTAGCACTTTTTTGTATTATAATTGTGCTTTGTGGTGTCTTTAATTTTAATGTCCATAACCATTCTTGTGCAGGTCAACGATCATATGGCTCTTTTGTATTGGTATTTTCCCAAAGCGACAGTTGACATTTTAAATGTGTGCTACCTCATATTTGGCAAAGAAAACAGTTTAAAATAAATACAAACAAATAGTCATCCTTGGAAAAACAAATTATATATAATTAAATTACATATAAATAAATTATGTACAGTATATTTCAAGCATGACTTTTAGAGTGTCATGATCTTTAAGAGTGCCAATAATTTTGCCGCATATATGTCTGAAAATACTATAATTTATTTCGCATTTAATCTACAATTATTTAAAAAGTATAAATAAATTAGAATAATAGAATTATTATTAAACTGTTTAAAAAATAATAATAAAAATGCAATTATTTTCTCCAACTCCTTTCATTTTTGCATGAAATATTTTAATTTTTGTCTTTTTTTTTTGTCTATTGTCTTATAGGATGGCAATAATTTTAGACTTAGCCTTTGTTCATCTTTTCAAGTAACTAAGATGAACAAAGGACAGCTAACCACTTACCTTGTCTTTGGTATTGTTTTGTATGTATTTTATTGTGATGTAGTTTTAGATTATCTTTGCGTAGAATTTCACAGCTCCACCTTCCTGATCTTTAGAAAACAACAGTGTCCATACATGAATTAGGAGTAGGTTTATAGGTTTATAGTTTAGTGCCATGCTGTAAAAAGGAGCCAGTTTATTGATTTTAGTGCTGAGGTCATTAGCAGTGTGATTACTCAGGGAAGCTTGTTAAATGATGTTGGCTTCTAGCTGGTCCCGCCCCTTGCTTCCTTCCTCTTCTGTGATTTCTCAATCAGACGAGTCCTCCTGGGCTCATGCACGCTCTGCTATGGAGGAAAAGCAGTCTCTTTATGTCACAGAGCCAATTAGCAGGAGATCCAGAGAAGAGATGAGACAGAGAGACAGAGAAAGAGGTCTACGTTTGCTCTCATGCATGAGGCTCCATCAGAAAGCTTTTAATGCCATCTCTTATCCTATTCCTGTTTGAATAGGAGTGTGTGGGAGATGGATTTGATTTGCTTTTATGATTTCATGAATGAAAAAGACACAAATCCATTAGCTCATTTGAATGGGTATGTTTCAAGGAGAAGCACAGAAAGCAATGCGTAAAGCAGTTAATCGGCATTAAGGCAATGTGACAATAATAGAGCCGTGACAACAGAATTACAGGAGTGATATCTACCTTATTCATATGAATCAGATAATCAGCAAGATCACTGTTCACAGATACCTAACAGATACATAATCTACGTTTTGACATCTCAATAATACACACCTTTGTTTCTAAATCTATCAAATGCACTATAAACATGGATAAGAGATTCCTATACTGGAGATATTGTCTCTATCTGATGTCTCTATCTGTCTCTATCTCTCTTCGTCACACCTGCATTCGCTTCATCACTTCAATAAAGGATTTAAAAAACCTGGATGGTAACATGAACATCGGGGGAAGAGAGAAACAAGAATCTAGCCATGTTGTGGTCCTCTGATGAAATCTAGTCTCATTATGCTTCTTTTACTTACTTTGCTTAAACAGTCATTATGCTTGAATTACTGTCTTTTCCACTAGCAATGATTACCTGCTCAGATTCTTCTCTAGTTCTGGACGGTGTCTGCATTCACACCCCTCGCTCTGCAAGTGATTAGACAAAAATAGACACAGAGATGGAGCAGTCTGTCTCCTGATTTAGAACATCTCTACTAGGCTGCATGTGATCCTTGGGGAGATATTCTTCTCAACTTGACGAATGCTGGCGTATATGAACTGAGTGACTGCAGTCTGGCATCTAGTGGCTGTGCCTTGAACTGCAAGGAGGAGGCAAATAAACTGGAATCAGTTTCCACACTGGAGAGTGGATGTGGAAGGGGAGTGGAGGATGGGGAGTGTGTTGGCCCTGAACCAGAGCACTCATCGTTCAATATCTCAGTACACAACGACTCAAAACGCTGATCTGAATGCATTCACGGCCACTGTTGCCAGCACAGCCTGTTCTCCAGTACTACTGGGCAGAACACTGGAAAAAAGGAAAATATATAGATGCCATTCAATTATTCAAAGACGCTGTGAATTATTAAAGCGAAGATCTGCATAAGAGAGAGGCAAGACACAATTCGCAGAAAATAAAAAAGAGATGTTGTCAGGGTTTTGAAATGTAATACAAAAAAAATATCATTTTATTTAATTGAACATCTAGGGGTTTGGCTGAAATAAGAGGTGTCAAAACACAGGGATCCCCTTTATTTAATTCATGCCAAATTTGAGCAGACTGACAACCCTGACATGTTAATCAGTTTCAGAGCAGCTGATACACACAGCACATGTATTAGAAACACCAGACCTGGCGTGTGTGTGTGTGTGTGTGTGTGTGTGTGAATCTGTCGATTAGGATGCATAGCAGACCATTGGGACTTGAAGTGGGAGGGGAACCCTGAAATAAATCTGCTTGTAATACCAGCAGTGGAACAGCTCTCTAATGAAGGGGTTATGTCCGATAGCGAGAGAGGAGAAAAGAGGGGTTTGGGGCGGGGTGTGTGTGAGGGGAGGGGGGGTCTGAATGTCTCTGGGGACAGAGTGGTATCTTCTCTTTTTCCCTCTTTTTCCCCACCTTTCATTTCTCATCTCTGTATCTGCTTTTTATTGTTCAACCACCGTTGCCATGGCAGTGTCTGCACTATGCTAGAGGGTGTTGGAGGTTTGTATATCACAGGTGTAAATTTAAAAAAAAAAAAAAAAAAAAAGGAGTCTGAACATGTGTGTGCATGGGTGGGTGGGTGTATACATGTGTGTCTAGGAAAGCTCATATTGTAAAGCTCATCTCTCTCTCTCTCTCTCTCTCTCTCTCTTTCTCTCTCTTTCTTTCTCTGTGTGTGTGTGTGTGTGTGTGTGGTGGATTATTCTTAAGCTGGTGCTCAGCTGGTGCCATGAGGCAGTGTTTCATTAAACGTAATGAGATTTTGACAGTGCACTCTCTCTTTCTTTCTTTCTCTCTCTCTCTCTCTCTCTCTCTCTCCCCTCTCTCATTTGCCTTTTACTGAAGCATAATGAGATGCAGGCTTTCAATATTTAATCTATTCCAAAAGAAAGGGGCTTGCTCGAAGGGGCTCATTCTTCACTAAACACAAAATGGATGATTTTGTCAACCATACTGGTTTGAAGACAAAGCAAACACAACATTTACTAAGGGTTCTGCAAATATAATGCATATAGTTGCCTCTAGAACTACTGACACCCTACTAGAGAAAAGAACAAAAATGAATTTATAAAATAAATAACACATGCCAAGAGTGATATATCTGGAATTTATATATTTCTGTAAAGCTGCTTTGTGACAGGGTCCATAGTTAAAAGCGCTATACCAATAATATTGAATTGAATTGAATATTTTTGAGCTTGAAATATCACACATTGATTATAATCCAGAAATGGTAAAAGGCACAAGTAGATCTCCTAGAGACAGAGAGAAATTTAGAAATGTAAGATATTTTTTAATTATAAGGATGACAATAGGTTTGAATTTATTTTCATGGGTGCCAATAATTCTGGTACAATTCTATTATTATAATTCTGGCTATTATTACTGCTACTACTACTACAGCATGAGAGCAAATGTTCCACAGTTTTAAAGCACTGTGGGGGCCTCTCCACTCCACTCTGTATTTAACAGAGAGAATTCTTAGAAGGCCAGCATTCACAGATATCAGGTCATATTGTGGGGCATATATAGAAAGATAAAGATAATAATGTTCCTATATACATATCTTATATGATATATCATTTCTCTCTCTGTCTCTTTTTTGGCAGATGCTGAATGATAAGCACGTTATGGTGCGTGTTGGTGGAGGCTGGGAAACACTCGGGACGTACCTGCTGAAGCATGACCCATGCAGAACAGCTCTGCTGAAATCCTGCAAGCCCAACAGCAAGTCACACAGCGCCAAGGAGCCTTCACGGGACAGCTACCTGGTTGTAGGCACTACGTCACGCCTCAAAAAACAAATGTCACAGCCTTGATTTATGCAGAAGGTAGCAGACACAATCAATCAGCAGTCATGCCTTGTACAGCTGTCTCTGTTGTATTATTGGGTTCAGAGTGGAGAAGTTAACAGGTAAGGCTGAGACATGGATCTGGAAGGGAAGCTGATAGCCCAGGTGGCTTGAAGGTGGATTCAGCATTAGTACAATGGGAAAATATTTTTAAAAAATATAAAATATTATAAACAAGTGCTTTATTAAAATAGCATATATTTCCTTTTTAACCTAAAAGCATAAGGGCAGGATCTCTCTCTCTCTCTCTCTCTCTCTCTCATTTCAGCTGACATTGTCTGTGTTAAATTATGTGTGATTTTACTCTTGAGAATGTGTGAAGAAATGCATACATTTCTCATATCTGGTGTTCGATTTGTGGATCAAATTTATCATCCACAATGATAATTCTGATAAACTATGCAATGCATGTCAGTTCACCTTAGATTTACACTGTAACTTTTTTTTTTTTTTAAATCTAATACTCAACCTCAGTACAAATATTTTACTTCAATCTTTTGTTTATGTCTAGCATCTGGATGAATGTGTAAAATTATGCAGTTGAGTGGCTAATTACCTATTTTTGTTTAAGAATATAATGCCCTCAATATTTTTCCTTACAAATGCTAAATTTTATATATATATATATATATATATATATATATATATATATATATATATATATAACTTTTCCCTTTGGTACAGATAAATGTACACACAAACATGTTACACAGTATTTACATTTTATTTCCTGTAAAATAAAAATCAGATTAAAAATGGACACAAGTCTCTCAATACATTGAAATAAATTCACCATAATAGTGTCATGCGAGACAATGATTCCTGTGCTTCATGAAATGAACCCTTAGAAACAGTTCATACAAAATGAAAATGGTGCTACTTCCGGTGCCAAAATAAATGGCGGATATTGTATAAATTTCTGATTTATAGCTGCTTGGTGATTCTGAACACATACGGTGTGCTTTTTCACTCTCTCGCAACATTTTGTGTGCTAAGGAAGTTGATGTGTCTCTTATCAGTTGCTTATTAGACAATTTTCTATTGATTTTTCACTTAAACAAGTCAGAGCAATAACTGCAGCTGTGACTTTAAACTCATATTCAATCCTGAAAAGTAATATTAATGTGCTGTACTCAGGTTTTAAAACTTGTAGTGCTATAGTAATCTCCATCTTTAGTGCATTCCATATCTACATCAAAAGATGTGCAAATCGGTGCACTGCATGTAGAAAAGCAGGTCTAGATCTGATTGGAATCAAAATTTTGTTGGAGACGTCTTACAACCTAGAACCTGTTCGCTGTGAATTCAGCACAGCTCTGTGAGCCCCAGTCTGTTCATTACAGAGGAATAAAAGTAGGGCAGGGACTATATACAATATGAAATTGATATTTCAGTAAATTATGTAAGGAATGAAACACGACAGAGTGTGCTGTTAAAGGAAGATAATCATTGACAGGGTGGTGCAGCGCAACTGTTCTCACCCGAAAGTTGACCTCCATAACAACATTTCCTGAAGTGTTTTATTTCTCTCACACCACAGTAATTTGCCATTAAAGAACAATACTTCATACATTTTAATAGTCTATAGTTACATTTAATGTTGTGGAGTGTCTGAAAAATATATTAGTTCCTGTTATCACTTACATTATAGCAGCTATAAACACTCATTCCCTCACCAGCCCCTCGTTTTTTTTTAGCTGGGAAGAAACAAATGCAGCTTGTCATGTTACCAAGAAACTGCACAGTCCTGAAGACTTTCCTGTGTCAGAAAACTTCAAGTTACAGCTGTACCTCTGACTGTTAAAAATGCTGACACTGAAGACTCCTTCCAAATATGCTAACTAAGTATCTCCCTACAGAAAATTTCACTATATCAACAATTACACAAGTTTTTTTTTTAATGTTTATGAGAGCAACAACTGATTCAGATGATAGGGTATTAAAATGAGCACATTAATATAAACCTGTAGTTTGATTTACAGCTGGCACTACCCTCAGAGTTGCTGTTATTGAAAATTAATCAACACCTTCTCTCCTATAAGAATCAAGAACTCAACAGCGCTGTGGTGTAAGTTAAATTTATTTGCTACTATAACACTGACATTTATAACACTAATTAATTTAAATGTGGCTTTTTTTTTGGAGGCACTTCATTAGTAAGAATTGTTATACATATTGTATATCATTATAACATTTTTGCTGTATAGCCCACCCCTGACAACTGTGGCCAAGGTGTAGTCTGGGTAATGTAAACATTATAGTATGTTACATACCAGTATACAATGTACCTTTACTATAGCATTAGGACACTTTTGTATGCACCACTCATCTAAACAGTGTTATTTATGAGACTTCAGATTGTGTACAAGTTGGATCCTAGGCTTCACGCTTTTATAGGGAAGATCCGAAAGCCCCGTGGGAGAGAAAACAACTATAAAGGTGATTTCTCTGGTTTTATAATTGGTCATAAATAATTAGGATTCCTGTTGTGAGCTCACAACAGCAATTCCGCTCTACAAGACGTGATGTTCAGAGAAGCATTGTTATAAAAGTCAGCTCAATTATTTATACTGCGTGCTCTTGAGGATTGAAACGTTTCCAATCCCTCAAACCAGTGAGGTTGCCCAGTGTCAGCATGATAACAAAGAAAAAAATTAAGCCCCGTTCTTTGCCAAGCCTTATTTCATATAAACAGTGGGATGAAATCTACAGAAACAATGGATTTATACAGACAGACTTTAGAGGCCCTAGAAAGTTTACTTCACTAATGCATCAATCCAACCTTTAATGTTTCTTTTATCTCATAATTCCACACATCCTTTCCTCGGTCTCAAGGCTGTTCTCCTCTCAGTAAAGTCCTCAGCCTTATGTCACAGTCTTTACAGCGATAAGTCCAGATCCTTCGGCTCAGTGAATACCAGTGTAGCATTTTCTTTATTTTTTTTTTGCTGATATAGCTCTTTTTAAAGCTCTAATCAGGAACTGCTGTGGCAGGCTAGTTTTTTTGTACTGCTGCAATAGAGGCTTTAGGAAATTACCAATGCTACAAGGTCAGTCTTTTGATGGAGCACAAAGAGCTCGGACCATGGTGGTGTTTATACAAGTCCTGATCAGGATTTAAATCTCGAAAGGTCAAAAGCAAAAAATGCAATACAGTCTACTCAGAGATAAAAAAAACATGGCTTCAAGATGGTGTTTGTCCCTGCTAGTCCTGACTTCTTTAAATGTTTGTGCATGTGGTATTGAGAACAGAGAGCACCATTTTAAGATGTATGTTCATAAAGAAATAGAAAAATCGCCTTTTGGACATCTTTTTCAGTTTAGGTTTGGGATGGCGGAATGTTTAGTTGGAATGGTCTATATGTGTATATTGTGTGTGTGTGTGTGTGTATGTGTCTGGTTGTCTACATTTTCTATGCTGAAACTATCCTGACTGTGTCTTATTTAGTGTGCTTGAGGAGTGACAGTGAGAGCTCAATCTAATTTATTGTGTACAGTTACACGTCACTAGCTGCCATGCAGGAGACGAATATTATTATCCAGCTACCTCCAGCACTCATGTCCTGATGCTGAGGAGAGGTGTTAAACTGGATAGTGGAGTGATTTCAGCAGTCTGAGTGTGTGTGATGATGACCAGACCAGCATCCTGTGCTGATGTTGTGTAAAATTTGTGGGAAAGTTTCTCACACAGTGCCATTCTCATGCCTTGGTTTGTGGACGGTTGTATGGGTTGAGGGGCTGCTTAGGGATGGTGCGAGTGTGCACAGGAAGCCAGCCAGTAACGTAAGACCCAGACCACCCCAGGCACAGAACATGGACCAGCCGTATCCGTGACTGATGTCCTCGGGAAGGCCGTACAAGTACTGAGGATACCGTGACAGCTCAAAGTTGATTCCCGCCACACAGGTGCACAGGGAGATGATACAGCAGGTTCCTGGCAGGAGGAGGAACGAAAGAGAGGTCAGAACAGATAGATGGGGAACAACCTGAACACTGTACTTACAGCAGATTAGTTCTGACATGGGCGTGAACATGATTTCATGTTTCTGGATCCAAGCACAAGGTTCTCCTCCATCATCATGAGTCATCACTGTGTGCCTTCAGTTACTCCCACCCATGAGCTACAGGCATACCAGTGAACTACCAGATAGGAAAGCTAATATGCAGCTCTTCATTACATCATTCATCTTCATTAACTGCTTTATCCTGGTCAGGGTTGTGGTACATCCGGAGTGGACACTGGGCATGAGGCTGGAACCCTGGATGGGGTACCAGGGCACCATGCACACACGCATTCACAGGCTCATTCACACATAGGGACAATTTAGCGTACCCAATCCACATACCAGAATGTTTTTGGGAGATGGGAGGAAACCAGTGGACCAAGAGGAAAACCATATGTACACAGGGAGAACATGGAAACATGGAAAAGTACTGAAACACTGACCCTTATATATGTTATATACTAACTTACAATACTCAGAGGTAATTTCATAAGCAAACACTTAACTGATGTACAAACTAGACAAGCTAAATTAAGTGCCATAATATCACCACTAGATGGCGACACAATCAAAGCGGTGAATTTTAAATAGTCCCAGGTCACAGTTGTCTCTAAAAAAAAAAATATCCAACAAAAAAAATACTGCAATAAACCCAACATTCAACATCTCTCTCTCTCTCTCACACACACACACACACACACACCTACCCACACACACACACACTTACCTCCCATGAGGAAGAGTAGGCCAGCTACATACTGCATGAGGTCGTGCTGCTGGCAGCAGCCCAGCACCCCGATGATCCACCCAAAGAGGATGATGGAGACAGCCATGCCCACAAAGCCTGCAGTCATCCTGCGCAGATCTACACACACACACACACACACACACACACACAATTCACTTAACCTCTCACTGTATGTATATAAGAAAGTACCACTATATCAGCGGTTATTATATAGCCACCTAAAATAGTCACTGCAAAATTAAAAAATAATACACTGGCTCTTTGTATAATTTGTACAGTAATATGAGTATACAAGTTATACTTTGGGTTAAAGTTGAAAGAAAAAAAAACGTATGGTCTGGAGCATCAGATCACTGTGAGAGTTGTTTAAGACTTACGCAGAGCATGCCACTCATCCTGCCGGATGGTTTTAGTGATGTTGACTGGTAGATTTCGGGGC
Source organism: Pangasianodon hypophthalmus (assembly GCF_027358585.1). Lineage (NCBI taxonomy): Eukaryota > Metazoa > Chordata > Actinopteri > Siluriformes > Pangasiidae > Pangasianodon > Pangasianodon hypophthalmus. The sequence goes on along the minus strand of NC_069734.1, from coordinate 6,668,128 downwards.
AGGATGGAGGAGGTGTAGTGATATGTCACTGGAGTGCATCTCTGAATCACACCTGCAGGGGCAAATTAGTGAGAAAAAGGATAAACACATGATCATAAATTAAACTAAAAGAATAAGAACAGTTTAGAATTTTAGAAATGCACATATTTTGCAAAAAAGTGTCAAATATTAATCTTTATTTTAACAATTCCTTCAATATATATTTTAATAAAAATAAAAATATAACAAAAATATTTACAGCTTCAGCAGTGAGTGAAAAACTTTTGCCTTTTTCCAAAATTAAATGTTTCCCCCCCCAAAAAATTCCTCCTAAAACTATAGCATCTTTTATTCTTTTATACAATGACAATCCCTCCAATATTTGACATCATGACATTTAAACCAAGCCTTAATAACCTAATGAGGCTTAATAAGTAATTTTAACACCTAATTAGTAATTAGGCAATTCCTAAGTTATTCTACAAGATATAGTAATATTTCTAGTTCAGAACATGCTTAAAAACACTTAATTAAAAATATTTCTTCTACACTCATCACCCACTTTAATAGGAACACCTGTACACCTGCTCATTTATGCAGTTATCCAATCAGCTAATCATGTAGCAGCAGCACAATGCAAAAGATCATGCAGATACAGGTCAAGAGCTTCAGTTAATGTTCACATCAAACAGGAGAATGAAGGAAAATTGTTTATACAGACAGTTCTGTGAGTGGAAACACCTTGTTGATAAGAGAGGTCAGAGAAAAATGGCCAGATTGGTTCAAGCTACCAGGAAGGATATAATCACTCCTTACTACTGTCGTGAGCTGAAAAACATCTCAGCATTCACATAACATCAAACCTTGAGGTGGATGAGCTACAACAGCAGAAGACCATACTGGGTTCCACTCCTGTCAGCTTAGGAATAAATAACTTAGGAATAAAATAAATAAAATTAAATAAATAACTTAGGAATAAAAAAAAAATCACCTGGTCTTTTTCCTAATCTTCAACTGTCCAGTTTTGATGAGTCTGTGCTCATGATAGCCTCAGATTCTTGTTCTTGGCTGACAGTGGAACCTGATGTAGTCTTCTGCTGTTGTAGTTCAACCACCTCAAGGTTCAATGTTTTGTGCATGCTGAGATGCTTTTCTGCTCACCATGGTTGTAAAGAGTGATTATATGACTATATCCTTCCTGGCAGCTCGAACCAATCTGGGCATTTTCCTCTGACCTCTCTTATCACCAAGGCATTTCCACCCACAGAACTATTGCTCACTCAATAGTTCACTCAATCACTAAAAGTTTTTTTGTTTTTTGCACCATTCTATGTAAACTCTAGAGCCTGTTTTGTGTGAAATACTCAAACCAGCCCATGTGGTCCCAAAAACCATGCCATGGTTAAATTCACAGAGATCACATTTTTCCCAATACTGACATTTGATGTAACATTAACTGAAGCTCTTGACCTCTTGATATGATTGACTGATTAGAAAACTGTATGAATGTGCAGGTGTACAGGTGTTTCTAATAAAGTGGATGGTGAATGTATATGTCAGTGATGTGAAATAAATAAAGGTAGGGTCATACATTTTGGAAATTTCAATTCAATTCAATTTTATTTGTACCATACTTTTAAGAATAAACAAGCCAGAGCAAGCCAGAGCAAGCCAGAAATGTTTCTTGATGGAAGAATGTTGGATTATACTGCTGAGTGCAAAAACTGGCACACCCTTAGGACAAAATTAAGAAGATTAAAAAAAGCTAATTTATTCCAACACGATTTAACATGTTAGATTTCACAGATGTTCCTACATTAATTACCATTGCCATTATTATGCCAGTGTAACTGCCTCCAACCTTTTTTCAGTCCTCGGAGCTGATTTTGGATCCTCTCAGTTGCAGGATTTTTATAGTTTTGTCCTGTTTAGTCTTATCAAATTTCCACTGCTAGCTATTTCTTCACCTAGTAATCTGTAAGGGTGAGGGTTAACACATATAAAGCCAGCTACTGTCGCACATGCAGCATTGTAGAGAAGTTGAATTCGGTCGGAGGAGAGCATGAACTGCCCTGTTCTGAAAATCTGCATTCAGGAAGACAGTGTTTGAATGTGTCCTATTTTATTTCTGTGAAAATCCCATAAAGTTTCAGGAGTACACCCAAAACGTATAATAATTATGAGGGGGTGAGCAGGGGATGGGATTTTAATTATTTATTTAAGTCATTTAGGAATAAAACATTTATGAGTGTACTATAATAGGAAAACAATCAATGACAGGGTGGTGTGATGCTTGCATGACTGCCACCCCAAAATTGATTATTTTCCAAATAACAGTATGTCCTGAAATGTTTTATTCCTCTTATATCACAACGATTTGCAGATGCTAACAATTTTCTATTTATTAAAGAATGACGTCATACTTTTTTATCCATTTATACAGTAGTTATGTCTAACACTGTGGAACATCTGTGAAGGAAGATAGTTCCTGTAACCATGTTATCTTATAGCAGCTATAAAGAGTCGTTCCCTCACTAGCCTCTAGACGAAAATGTGCAATTTGTCATGTTACTGAGAAACAGTGAAAAGTCCTCTGTCCTGAAGAATTTCCCATATTTGAAAACATTACCTCTGACTGTTAGAAAGCGCTGACACTAAAAAAAATGCTTAAAAAAAAAAGCCAAAAAAAATGGTAAATAAACATCAACTTAGAGAAAACGTCAACAATTACATGGTTTTTAATCCATTTATGTAGTCATGCAAGTCCCTGTGTAAGTTGTCACTATAGAAATGATGTTAGAACAAGTGCATTAATATAAACCTGTGATTTGAATTACAGTTAGCTCTACTGTTAGAGCTGCTGTTAATCAGTACCTTATGGCCAATCAGAATCATGAATTCAACAGCACTGTGGTATAAATTAAGATAGACTTAAGAAGTCTTAAGAATTAAGCTAAGTTTATGCATTCCCATTTGCTGGGAAGATGTGATAGACTGTAAAATGGAGTGTAAATATAATGTGAGCGGTGTGAAAACTATATTGATATTTTGCCGTGATGATGATTTATATAACGATGTGTGACATGGGTAAATGAATAATGTGATAAGAAGTGTCAGACATTAATTATTGATAGAGTCTAGAAAGAAACTTTTGCCAAATGTTGCAATATTTAGTGGATGTAAAACAATACTGCAAGTCACGTTGGAAAACAGTTTCAATATCATATTGAATATTTAACCATAGCATATTAAATACAGTGAAGTGAAAAATATATGGACTCAAGATTGATTGTTAAAAGTTATACCAGATTGAAATAACCTGGCAGTAATTTTACATTTTCTATGCAAAACTTAAACTGTCACTTTGCATCATATGATGGAAATGAGTTCAGGAAGACTAAAACACAATAACTCAGAATAACATTGATTATCTCATTACAGTGGCATCTGTCAAAGAGTGGGATTTATTAGGCAGCAAGTGAGCAGTCAGTTCTCAAAGTCGATGTGTTGGAAGCAGACAAAATGGGCAAGCGTAAGGAACTGAGTGACTTTGACAAGGGACAAATTGTGATGGCTAGACGACTGGGTCAGAGCATCTCCAAAACAGCAGGTTTTGTGGGGTGTTTGCGGTATGCAGTGGTTAGTACCTACCAAAAGTGGTCCAAGGAAGGACAACCTGTGAACCGGCGACAGGGTCATGGGCGCCTAAGGCTCACTGATGTGCATGGGGAGCTAAGGCTAGCCCGTCTGGTCCGATCCCACAGAAGAGCTACTGTAGCACCAACTGCTGAAAAGTTAAAGCTGGCTATGATAGAAAGGTGTCAGAACACACAGTGCATCACAGCTTGCCGCGTATGGGGTTGCGTAGCCGCAGTCTGGTCAGAGTACCCATGCTGATCCCTGTCTACTGCCGAAAGGGCCTACAATGGGCACGTGAGCATCAGAACTGGACCATGGAGTAATGGAAGAAGGTGGCCTGGTCTGATGAATCACATTTTCTTTTACATCATGTGGACAGTGGCAGTGTGATGGTCTGGGCAATGTTCTGCTGGGAAACCTTGGGTCCTGGCATTCATCTGGATGTTACTTTGACACGTACCACCTACATAAACATTGTTGCAGACCAAGTACACCCTTCATTGCAACAGTATTCCCTAATGGCAGTGGCCTCTTTCAGCAGGATAATGCGCCCTGCCACACTGCAGAAATTGTATAGGAATGGTTTGAGGAACATGACAAAGAGTTGAAGGTGTTGACTTGGCCTCCAAATTCCCCAGATCTCAATCCGATCAAGCTTCTGTGGGATGTGCTGGAAAAACAAGTCCAATCCATGGAGACCCCACCTTGCAACTTACAGGACTTAAAGGATCTGTTGCTAATGTCTTGGTGCCAGATACCACAGCACACATTCAGAGGTCTTGTGGAGTCCATGCCTCGATGGGTCAGAGCTGTTTTGGCACAAGGAGGACCTACACAATATTAGGTAGGCGGTTCTAATGTTATGGCTGATTGGTGTATGTATGTATGTATGTATGTATGTATGAGAGAGAGAGAGAGAGAGAGAGAGATGATGGGGGATGTGCCAGTCGAACAGCCAGCTGTGATACAGGGGGTTAGAAGCAAGCAGGTGAGAAATTCATACCAATTAGTCACTATCATACATTACTGGATGCGGATCTCAACCCTGAGTCTGTTCTGCATTATGGGGAATAAACCAGTACCATACATCAGTGTTATATAATGTATACTCTGTACCACAACAGTCATATGTCAATAGAAGTAAAAGAAGTAAAAAAGTATTACTGGGAAATTACTGAGTAAGTTAAAATAGCCCATGAGAAAAAAACAAGTAATAAATTATCTGATACATGCAAGTAGCAAAAGTACTTGGGTATCAAAAATAGAGAAAAAAAGATCTTTACCTATTACTTTACATGTTTTACGCATGATCAAAAAGCTTTCTCGCAATCTTTGAACAAAAAAGTACAAAACGTTTGCCATTTTCTTTATGTTCAACATATGCCACTTGCCTAGTGAGCACACACATTAATGTAATTTGTCAGCCAACTGTGTCGTTGAAAAAAGTTAGCTATCAAAATATAGCTAAATTGTTTTCTCATCTGAATATAGATAGTTAACATTTTGAAATAATTAACACAGTTATTAAAAAATGCAGACAAAGATGAATAGACTAAAATAATTTTTTTTTACCACAGAGGTGTTGAATTCTTGAATTTGAAGGTGTCAATTACTTTTCTCTAACAGCGGCTCTGACAATAGTTATGGGTGTAATTCAAATCACAGCTTTATATTAATGTGTTCATTGTGCTACATTATTGTTTCTATACTAACAGCTCATTCACAGGGACTTGTATAGCAGGCAGTCCTCATAATCTAATAATAAAAAGATCAAATCTCATTACCGAAATCTTCACGACATCAACAATTATTTAAAGTATAATTGTTGATGTCGTGAAGATTTCGGTAATGAAATGTTTTTTTTTAACATTTATTGAAGTAATGGGTGTCAGTGCTTTGTAATAGTAAATATTTCACCATGGGAGAGTCTTTAGGACAGACAGCTTTGCACTTTCTGGTTCCTTTGTAACAAGACAAGTTGCATTTTCTTGCCTTTTTAACTTGATGAGAGAGAAAACAAGAGAAGTTGTTTATTTTTGTTATAAGTGATAACAGGGACTAGCTTGTCTTGCCAGCATTCCATAAATGAACTGTAACTATAAATGGTTAAAAATCACTGCATATAGTTCATTAATAAATAAATAAATCCACTTCACATCAAGCCATACCACACCACTCCATCTTGCATTGTTTTCCCAAAGCAACATGGCCCAGTGTGTTTTATTCCTTTCCTAAGAAGTATTTTAACCACTTTCTTAACAGTCACTTGGTGTTTTCTCTCTTGAGGTAAAAAAGTAGTAAAATGTCATTCACGAACAAGTCAGTCCCATGAATCAGCTCTTTGAGATGAACATTGGGAGTCAAATCTCACATCTGAAGAGCTGAAAAATTATCTAAGTTTTAGTCTCAAAATTAGAATTTGCTGGCAGGGAATTATTAATTTTGCAATAAGTAATGAAAGTGGAAGTTAATCAGATTAAAATATAATGAAGTAGATGTTACAGTTTACTGAAAAATTCATACTTTCAGTAGTCCTGCCTCATTATTATACAGTACTACAATACTAATTCATTAAGGACTAGCTATAGCTAAGCTTAAATTTAACAAGCATTTGGTACATGTTGGTCCTGTAACGGTAATGGTAAACTTAAGAGAGCCTGGATTATTCAGATCTACTGCCTTAAGTATTACAACAGAATAGAACTGAAGATAGTGAAGAATTGTCTTATAAAGCTATAGAATAACTGAAATGTTGGTGAAAATGCTTACAAATAAAGTAAAACAAAAAAAATTATCACTAAACAAACCTTTAGTTCCATATAATTGTGTCGTTTGTTACTGTCCTTTTGGACTTATCTGCATCTAGGCAGCTTTAAAATATATTTTATATTTTTAACAGCCTGCTTTATATGTATAACACATATAATGTAAAGGTTTTTTCTTACCACTTCTCTTTAAACAGGAATAAGTTTATTGATTACCAATCTATTGCCATTGAAGAACCCCAGAAAATACATCACTATGTATGATGCATAGCCACTTACAGGTAGGTGAACAAAACTAATATCCTATGAACAGAAAAAACAGACATTCTCACCACCTTGCTCAGCAAATTCACACCAGAAATAAGTGAGAACAAAACTCTTATTCTAGGTTTATATATGTAGATCAGCTTACGTCATTACTTTAAATGATTTAGAACTCTAACATCAGCGCTGCTACTCCAAAATCCCTTATAAACACAAGCTGTAAACAGACATCGAGTTTATTCTCAGTCAAGCGGAGTCGAAGCCATCAGTTCCAGAGCAGAAGTTCAATTCTCTATCAGTGGCTGCATATTGCCAGAGCCTGCTGTGGAAGATAATAGCCTGGTTCGCACGACTGAGTTGTTTTGCTTGGCTGTAACTGGTTGTTTTATTGTGTGTGGAAATGCAGCATCAGCACATGTATAAAGGGCAAACACAGCACATATGCAGATTAAGTTTGATTAGAAGAGGTTGCTAGCATCTAGCTTCTGTTACATTAGGAATATCAAACTTCAAAGGCCGGATAGGATTTATATAGGGTTCACTTGAATACAGGTTCAAATGAATGATTAGCATAGTATATTACTTTTTATAACATACAGTGAACAAGGCAATGTGAATTAAGGGTCAATATAGAAAGAAGGACAAGGGGAGAGGTAAATGACCCATGCTATCATTAACCTACCTTCTTTTTATGCAGTTTAAAGGAAGTTAGGGCCTAAAACTACTTGTTTAGGGTTTGAAAATAACTTATAATAAATCAAGGAGGGCCTTCTGTGCCGTAATGCCACCTGACCTGACATATCTATGTATAATACTCATAAATAAAGCACAGATAATCATAAAAGGAACATAGTCCAACATGTACCAAATAATAAAAAATCATGAATTATCTTAGTGTTATAACAGTGTTAACCCTCTATTAAACTTATATTGACATAAATAAATTGTTGACTCCAACAATTTGGCACCCTTAATGACAATAGTCAAAACTGAATAACACACAGAATGATTGATCATTTTAGCTTAAAAGCCAATATTTTAAAAAGTTTCACAGTTTTATTAAGTAATGCATTTTCTATGCAAAACTCTGGTTTCAAAATTATTAACCAAATTAATATTTTATGAAGCCTCATCTGGAGCAAATAAAAGCACTTGAGCCCATAAAATCTAACAAGTTTGTAGATGGATCAATACCACTCCTTCAAACAGAATATTTCAAGGTAAATTCAGGGGTGTGAATAATTTTCCCACATATGGTTTAAGAGAAAATTATATTTTTTAAAGAATATTTTTATGAAAATGCTTTTGTTAGAGTAAAGGCAAGGAGCTTCTATTTTTTTTTTTTATTATCGTGAATAAAATTTATTATATGCAATCATTTTTGCCTGTTTTCTTGTGGAGTTGTCTGTACAATTCAGCAAGTCAAATACCTGTCTGAGGTGATTCCCATTTTGGAAAAAGTAAAAACCATTATCACCTTCATCACTGTCATGCTATTTTAAACACTCCCCACATAATTGTTCATTAAGAGGGCAAAGCTTACTGATTAAAGAAGTACACTTATAAACTGCACATATTAACTCTGACACTAATGATATAATCTGATATCACAGATTCATTAGACTCATTTTTCTCACCATCTGCACAAGCAATTGAATATCATTTCAGACATGAAAAACAGCAAATATCAGTGTAAAATTGACCCAGACACCTTAACTAACATGTTTTAAAGTCAAAGCCAAATAGGTCATGGACATGGAGTGAGTGAGAAAAACAAATGTAGTCTGAGACATAAAGCAGACAGAAATGTAATCCTGGATGCTGGCTCTCTTTCAGATGTTCTGGACAGGCAGAGTGCTTCATCACTGCTTTATCATTCATGGCACCTATACAGCCACTTAAATGCACAAGGGAAATCCAATGAACAAATTATTGATGAATATGAAGTCAAGTGGTCAGGCAGCCAAGATGCAATAGAACTTGTGCAAAGGCAGGGGCAAAAATGTTGACCGAAGGATAAAGATTTGTGTCAACTAACAAAAGCAATGTGGGCAGGTTTGCATGAAATGACAAACATGTATAATTATAATTATTATTGCTCTGTAAATGTAGTTTTAAAAAAGGCAAGAGAACCTTGTTTTCTTATATAACATTCTTGGATGCTTTTGTTGTCTGTAATATTCACAGTTCTTGCTGGAATTTAAATTGCAATTCTGGCTTTACTAAGCTATATTCCAGCCTGGTAAAACCACCTTTCTGCATAAGGCCTGGTTGGAAGCTGTGTAGCCCCTGTTCGCTTGTATCCCCCAACCCGCCGATCTCTCCTGCCTGTGGGCTTATAAATAATTCACTCTTTGCTTCTCATACACCCCGTCTGCACATTAAACCTATTATAATTCATTATATCATGGCGGATTTCTAGCTGATGCAAATGCACCCTGCACAACGGAAGTGCTGAAGGTTTTTTTCCCCCATGGATGTGTACTGTTTACTACACCTCAACAGTGAAGAGCTCAGTTACGATTCAGCACCATGGACAGAGGATTCAAACGCCACTGACTTTCCTGTCATTGCATAAGACATTGATCAAATGCAGTAAAATGTAATCTTACTAAAGCTCTCAAAATCAGTCTGACTGAGCTATATGATAGCAGGATGTTTAGGAGAAGTGCAAACATTTCCAAAACACAGGAAATTACGGCCTGGATGTATGAATGAATGAATGAACACTGGTGGTGAGCTGCAACATTCCTCTGGCTGATTTTTTTTAACATCATTTAAAAACCCTTTGTATTTTCTAACAATAGTAAAGACACCATGCAACACAAAAGCTCCAGCTTTGTGAAGTTTCTCTATTTCTGCACACAGGACGCGCTTAACGCTCCAAGCTGGTGATTTTTGCACAGAAAAACCGGCAGCTCAGTGAAAGCCTCACCTCTGTAGATGAGCTCGTCCGTCTCCAGGTCGAAGCCGTCGCGGTAACACTTCCTCCACAGACCCGATACAGTGGAATTGAACCGGCGGCTGCAGTGCGACTCCATAGCCGCCAGCGGGGCAGCGAGGTGCCGCTTCTCTCTGCTCAGCTCTCCAGCACCGGTTTCCGGCGGCATCCGGAGAGGCAGGTTGCGGTTCGAGATGGAGATGTAGCCCGGGTCGTTGCGGTTGCTAGCGTAGCTCTTGCAGCGCTCGCGGTGCCGCCGCGCGTCCGTCTCGTACCAGTAGTCGGTGCAGATGGCCATGGCGAGGAGGCAGAGTGAGCCGAACGCCAGCAGCAGGCCCGCGCTGGTCAGCAGCTTGGCGGCGGCGGCCATCTTTCTCGGTTGGACTAAAGGCGAGACGGGCGCGCGGCACAAATAAAGCGGTCGCTCAAAAGAAGATCTCGTGCTTCTTCGACACCGACATGCTGGACCCCGGGCCGCGCTGTGCTGATGTTAGTGATGAGGACAGAACCGCCAGATGTGCGTTTATCCCAATATCAGTTTGAGCTTCAGAGAGAAAGAGAGAGAAGCAGAGAAAAGAGGATGCTGGGAGCAGTGCCGAGGAGGGGTTGGAGGGTGGAGTGCGCTCTCTCTCTCTCTCTCTCTCTCTCCCCCTCCTTCCCCGGGCTTTAGGAGAGAAGGAAATCATCGCTTGAAGCAAAACAGAGCTACAGGGTAGAACCTATTTATTGCTTGTTATGATTATTGTTAAACTTAACAAGCTATCTAATAATAACTCAAATAGGCTATATTTCAAATAACCTCAGTGAAATCTGGGCTCTCTGATGTCTAATCATAACAGAAGTACAGACAGAAGCATCATACACCCATACAAAATTTATAACCCTTAACCGGTTCCTCCAGAGCGACAACCGCCAAACCCTTAGGAGTCCTTCTTGGAATCCCTTCTGATATAAAAATACTTTTGTAGGGTTTTTACATAGACCTCTTAAAGATTGTCGCTCGGAAACCTATAAAGGTTCTATGTAGGAAAAGGGATTCTACTTGGAAACCCTTAAGAGACTAAGAACTCTTAGAATACTCTTGAAAAATGGTTGTTCAAGTGTTCTTCAAGAGTGCATTGGACAATTAAGGGTTCTTAGTCTCCTAAGGGGTTCTATGTAACAGTGTTTTTATATCAGAATAGGTTTCAAGTAGAATCTGGAAGACTAACAACCTTTAATTTTCCAATGAACCCTCAATGAACCCTTGAAGAACCCTATTTTCTAAGACTTTAATCAGTGAAGACATGCCCAGCTACTAAGCGTTCCCTCTGCCAAAACATTTTTCCCTGTCTGTATTTGGTGATCTGGAATTGATCAAAGACATTCATATGGTATACTCTGAGGTATAGAAAATGTGCAGCTCATTCATCAATATTATTATTCCATTTTGTTTAACAAGCTGTATCATTGGTTAATTTGATTAACTTTCCCAAAATACCTAGAACACACTGCCAACCATTTTTATAAAGAACTAATGTAAAAATTACTGTTTACATATAACAATGTAATATTAATGGAAGTGGGTTCAATTTCTGTCAGATTTATAGCATTAAGATTAAAGTTAGCAAACTCTTATGTCTCACCTTGTTATGCTTTTGGTGTAGGGAACTTCCTGTCTGCATTTGGACCGGTCGCATCTGTATCACCACATTGACAAGGTCACATGATCACATGACTCCTTTTAATGGAGTATAAAATATGGGTTCTTTGGAGAGTTCCTGCTTCTTAAAGAGGTTCAACCTGATCCCTCTCTGAAAAGAAACACCTTTGTATATATACAAAGGTTAAAATCTTGAAAGGTTCCCCCAGAGGAACAAACTGAAGAAACTTTAAGGGGTCTAGATTTAACTTTTTTTTTAAAAGTGTATACTGCTTTTCTTAATCTGCTTTAATCTTCTGTACTTACTTTCAGCACTGAAGTCACAAAATTTCCCAAACCCATTGTGGCACTCTCTTGTGTTTGAGTCGGAATGAGGAAACGGGAGGCAGGGATGGGACAACTCAAAAGGGATTTTTATTCCTTTTTTCTGGAAGCGCTTTTCAGCACATTCTACTTTGCAGTCTCACCTGGAGACACACACCAGCATGAACACACACACACACACACACACACACACACACACACACACACACACACACACACACACACACACACACACACACAGTTCAGTTCTCTCTCCTCGTGTCTGTCACTCCCTGCTTTTATCACCTCCTTTGCATCACAGAACACTTATTAGTACAAACTACCCACAGGTGCACGCCCTGCTGACCCAATCATTGCCCCCGACTCCGCCCTCCACTCACAAACCGGTACAGAACAGGTTTCAGAACATGGAGAAAAAATGACATGCTGTTTGCTTTTGTAACTGTGCACCTCTTTTGCTCTTCTTCTCCTTCAGTTGTAGTCTATTTATGTCCTGCTGTCTGCTTTATTTCCACAGCTCATGTTCTCCATGTGCAAATTTAATAACTCTAATTATCCACCTTCCTTATTTTGTCTCAATTTAAGGCTTATCCATCAATCCGCTTCATGAGTCATCTACCATCCTGACAGCTCACTGCTCTTCACAACATAAATCCTTAAACAATCCTAGTTAGTTTGCTTATGTTTATTTTAAGGTGATTGCATATAATACTAAAACTACCAAATCCAGAACAACCACTTTCACTGGAAAGAGTAAAACACAGCATCCAAACACAACCTTTGTGGAAGCATTCATAAATGCACTGGAAATGCAGTTTAACTAATAACTAATAATATGAATAAGCTGTAACAATACACTATATGGCCAAAAGTGGACACGTGACCATCACATTCATATATATCCCAATATCCCATTTCAGATTTAGTCCCCCTTTGCTGTTGTAATAACCGCCACTCTTCTGGGAAGGCTTTCCACTAGATGTTGGAGCGTGGCTGTGGGGATTTGTGCTCATTCAGCCACAAGAGCATTAGTGAGGTCAGGCACTGATGTCAGACAAGAAGACAAGACAAGAAGGGGTGCAGTCAGCATTCCAATTCATCCCGAAGGTGTTCGGTGGGGTTGAGGTAAGGACTCTGTGCAGGCCACTCGAATTCCTCCACACCAACCTTGGCAAGCCATGGCTTCACGGAGCTTGGTTTGTGCACAGGGGCATTGTCACGCTGGAACATGTTTGTGCCTCTTAGTTCCAGTGAAGATAAAATTGTAATGCTACAGCATACAGAGACTTCCAATAGAATTATCTGCTTCCAACTTTGTGGCAACAGTTTGGGGAAGACCCACATATGGGTGTGATGGTCAGGTGTCCACAAACTTTTGGCCATATTGTGTATGTAGAATGTGATAAAAAAAAACAAAAAACAATGGGTTAAGCCGTGACATTAGAAGAAAAGTATTAGGTGGCTGAAAAACTTCTTTGGATAACTGCCTTACTGTCCAGAATGCATGTGTGTGTTTACATGCCCATTCTGCCAGTCATTTTATAGACAATCCCTCACATTCCCTTCACGCCTCATAAGTTCTCATAAGAGATTATTAAAAAGAAAAAAGGACAATGAGTGCACTTGTGACCATAAATCATTATGATTTTTGTTTATGGTGTTATAGAGTGCACTTTAAAATGATGTTGTGACAACCCTTGCTAATGTTAACTCTAGTTAGCATGTTAAATCTAGTTGAACCACCACTTTGTGTTCATGGGTGGGAGGAGGGAGCGGAGCGAAAATCATCCCCACCTACTTATACAATAGAGACATAATCTTGACAACTTTTGAGAAATCCTACCTAATGCACCTTTAACCATTGTATGGCGCACACTCCACATAATCTAATAATAAATGGATTATAAAATATGTTACACAAAGAAAACCATAAAATTGTTGATACAGTGAAGCTTTCTGTGAGGAGACGTTTATTTAACATTTATGGAAGGAGTCTCCAGTGTCAGTGCTTTGTAACTGGCAGAATGTTTTCTGCCACAGGAATGTCAAGACAGTGGACTTTTCAAATTCTCTGTAACATGATAAGCTGTGTTTTTTTTTGTCTTATTAAATTGAAGAGAGAAAAAGAGAAGCTAGTAAGGAATGATTGTTTATAGCTGCTATAACATAAGTGATAACAGGAACTAACGTGTAATGTTATGGACAGTCCACAACAATAAATGTAAGTATAAATGGATAAAAAAGTAGGATGTGTTTTTCTTTAATTAATAAAAAAGTAATTGTTGGCAAACTGCTGTAGTATAAGAGGAATCACTTTGTGAATTGCTGTTATCGGAAATTAATCAGCTGCAGGGTGGTAACAAATCACACCTTCATGTGGTTATAACAGCATGACCCGAAGTGTTTTATTCCATACATGTATTTGTTTTCTGAAATAAAGTCCCAAATATTTTGTACCGCAACATTGTGAAATTTAATATTGTCCCATTTCATACATAGTTTTCGCAAAAAACTCTGAAATTATAAAGCACTTCATAAGTTCAATCCTGAGCTCAACATGGTCTCGAACTTGAAAATTTTAACAATTCGCAAAGCTCAATTCATATAAGATGTTATGATGCATCAGTCTTTATATCTTTTATTCGCATAAAATTGAATGAAATACAATCATCGCTTTTTGTTTATTTGAATTTGCATGAATTTTTCATGAGATCATGTCGGTGTAAATGCATCTTAGATTTAACATTTAAGCTAAAACTCTTCCTACACCCTGATCCAAGCTGAACAGTACCCAAAAAGCAAATATGAAATAAAACATTAAGAGAAGAACAGAGGAAAAACTCCATATAAAGTCTTGAAACATAAGATCTCCACTAGCAGATCCACAATAGCTGGATTCCCAGAGGCAGCGTAGAATGATCGATGTGGGAGACGGTAATGTAGAAAGAAACTGATCATTTTAGACAGCAGTGAATGCAGTTAACTCTGCTGCCGGCTCTGAATGACTGCAATTAGACTGCTTTGTTAGACTGCAGCCCATCTTTGAAAGTTACAGGCAGTTTCCCCCAAACGCAGCAAGCCACTTCTGGGCAGCTGACAAAGGAAGGCAACCAGCCGGGGAGTCGTTATGGCAACCATCTCTTTGCCAAACAGACTGTGTCGAAATTGGACAAGTGTGAGCGCACGATCAATACCACCCTCTCACTTCCCATATGACAGTTCAGAGCCAGGCTGTGCAGGGAGAGAAATGCCACAGCACTACACCAATGCAGCACATTACTACAAGTTGGTAGTGTGTGTGTGAGTATGTGAGGACAGGTACACAAACACACAGGGCCAGGGCTGTTAATCCCCTCTAACAAGGCAGTAGCTTAAGGGGTTTCTTATACCCTGGTTTATTTGCATGAGGATGTTTTTTTTTTTTTTGATAGAGACTAAGAAGTATGTCTGTAAGTAATACTGGATAAGGATTAACACCAAATGCTGCAAAATTAATTATTGTATAATTCTTTGCCACAGCTCAGTATCATGAAGGTTGCAACGAAACTGGTATCTAGCTTATTAATATGAGAGGTCTTTGTGATTTGCAAATTTGCCAAAAGTTTGTAGACATCGGACCCTCACACCCATGTGTGGTTCTTCCCCAAACTGCGGTCATAAAGTTGGAAGCATGTAAGTATTTGGAATGTCTTTGTTTGCTGTAGCATACAATTTCCCTTCACTGGAACTAAGAGACCCAAACCTGTTCCAGCTTGACAATACCCCTGTGCACAAAGCAAGCTCCATGAACACAGCGTTTGCTAAGGTTGGT
This sequence comes from Pangasianodon hypophthalmus, assembly GCF_027358585.1. NCBI lineage: Eukaryota > Metazoa > Chordata > Actinopteri > Siluriformes > Pangasiidae > Pangasianodon > Pangasianodon hypophthalmus. Next base: position 6,652,763 of record NC_069734.1, on the reverse strand, counting down.
GTGGAAGAACTCTAGTGTCCTGCACAGAGCCCTGACCTCAACCCCACTGAACACCTTTGGGATGAACTGGGACACAGACTGCAGCCCAGGCCTCGTAGCCTGGGGAAATCCCCACAGCCACGCTCCAAAATCTAGTGGAAAGCCTTCCCAGAAGAGTGGCGGTTATTACAACAGCAGAGGGGGACTAAATCTGGAATGGGATGTTCAACAAGCACATATGGGTATGATGGTCAGGTGTCCACAAACTTTTGGCCAAATAGTCTATTACACAAGATCATGGAAATGTTTTAAAATTTTTTAGACATTGGAAGTGTAAAGTTCCAATTGACAATTTTTAAATATTTATGAGCCATAAGGTTTTGACCCTTAATAAGGTCAGAGCAGATGAAACTTTATGACTTTATTCATACTTCTGAGCAATACTTTGATTAAAACGTCATATTTCAATTTCCTGGCATGGGAATAACTAATAGTTTTATGATTAATATAAAATTATTTGTGCTAAAAAAGGTAGATAGAACCTTTTAATTCCTAAGTCTCAATTTCCTAGTTAGGTTAAATTTTAGGGGAATTAAAAACATTAAACACTCTTAATAAATTAATTTCCACTGTTCTTAAACTGATGGCGAGGGTTTTTTCCAGGTTTTCCGGTTTCATCCAACCACCCAAAAACATACTGGCGGGTGGCTTTGTGACTGTCAATTGCCCCTAAGTGTGAATGTGTGTGTGTATGGTGCCCTGTGATAGACTAGCATCCCATCTAGTGTGTTTTCCTGCCAAAAACCCAGTGTGTCTGGGACAGGATCCGGATTAACTGTGACCCTGACCTGGTCATAAAGCAGTGAAGATGAATGAATGAATGAATGAATGACCTTCCCCACCAGCTAAATCCCAATTTAACCCCTGAGTACATCTATACAATAAACTTCAAGTATATCAAGTTTTAATTCATCAGAAAGGCAAATGTGAAAAAATAAGTACACACAAATTGTAGATATTTTTTTGGGGGGAAAAGTATATTAACGAATAAAACTACAGACATTTCAGCTCTTTTATTTCAATAACAGTGTCGGGAGTGTTAAAAACTTCAGAAGTAAAACTTTGTTCATTCTCACACATGACCTTTCATATATAATAAATACCTTTTTTTTAAAAATATATACATTTATGTAACCATACTTTCAACTGATGACTGGCATTACTTTCAGTAACATTCTGTTTTACAGTGTGCAGTTTTTTTTTTCTCTTATTCATTCTTGGGAAACTTGTACAATGTGATTTCAAGCTTAAAAAAGGCCACATGTCCTGTAAGAAATATGTGATTAATCTCATTATAGAAACTTCATGTATGCTCTGTTAGCTTCAGTCAAGACATCTTAAAATCCAAAGGCCATAAGAGAAGGAATAAACTAGTAATGCATATGGCTAACACTAAGGCTCTAAAACACTAAGCGGCTAAATAGAATTTGCATTGTTGCATCTGCATTTATCCAGAGTTAAACCCAAGTGGTGTAGTGGAACATACAAAATTAGTGAAAAAATAACACTGTACAAAAAGTAAAGCAGCATGCTTAAATACACACAATTTAAAGTTGTATAATAATACTTGGAAAGGAAAAGTTAGTGCACCCGTTATGACTGTCTATGGGGAGTTCATGAATACATTATGCCTGTGGTGTCTGAGTGTGTGTGTGGGCTGCTTAACCATACATCCTACCATGAATACCCAAGGCTGCTCATTAAATTGAAGCATGAGATTGTGAGAATTGATAGGACAGCAGAAAATCAGGACAGTCTGCCAAGTACTAGAGCAACCAGGCTAACTAACAGTTTGGGAAATTTTGGAGCTAAGTAGTATACTCTTATTTCTATTATCAAAATGCATAGTTTTATGGGCATACTGCTAACAAACACCCATATTCTACAAGTCATGCAATGTTCAGCTAAATATTTGACAGGATTATATACAGTGACCCAACAGCCATTAATATGTTCACTGTATGTCTCTCTTTTTCCAATCATGTACTCACTGTAACAAGCCAATCATTGCAATTTGGTCTTTTTGTACCCTCCTTTTCCACCATTTGCGCTGGTGTTTGTCAGCTACATTTCTGATTCAAAGTGCCTGTGTATAGGTCCAAAACAAAAGAATTACACACATATACATATAACAACACACACAAACCTGATAGTCTGAACATCAGTCAGTCAGTCTCAAACTTTTTTAAAGCTTAAATAGTGGAGGGCATTGTCCATCAGTTCTCCAAACTGGCAGATGTCAGTCTTTCATTCAGAAAGTCTTTAAGTGAGAGCAGCCTTGTCCTCTGGCTAGTCCGCTATAGCAGAAAGCAGTGCCATGACTCCGACACCACAAAAGATCAACAGGATCTGTAGTAAAGAATGTCTGAGGAGATCAGAGTAAAAGGTTTGTGTTATATAGGTTATCTCTGGCCCTATTTCATTTCCATGATGTCTTGTCTTTAAACAGGTTGTAACAATAGCATGTCAAAAATACATACTGTTGTACACGCAAAATTTTAATATTAAGAGACAAACATGGGAAACTACAGCTGAAGATAATGTAATGTTTTTAAGGCATGCTTCTCTGCAGAATTAAAATCTTTATTGTGAAGTGGCCCAGATGGGTCTAATACCTGAAGTTAGTCTCCTCCAGAAGATCAGGCACCACACTGACCAATGCAATGTAGAGAAAGCCTCCAGAGCTGAAGGGCAGGATCCAGGCTGTGGCATTTTCTTCAGGAGAGAAAAGCAAGAAATAATACACATAAGACCACTACAGTGTCGCACTGTTGAGAACACCTAAAGCAGAGGCAGTCAAATGGTTAAACATGGTCTGGATGCGGACCCAGCAAAGAATTCCACCCGATCGACCTAAAGACCTGTGGATCGACCTGTCTCAAGACAGGAAGCCCATGGGACACGACAATAAAGTCACAGAAGCAGGCATTTATTTATTTATTTTTTTAACTTTCTTGCAGACGGGAGCGATCAGTCAGATATTAAGCTCACTGGACAAAGAAAGGCCACGTTTATTAATACGAGAGCTTAGCCTATACAGTGCTTGCATGGCGTTGCATGATGCATAGGCTACTTTCATTCATGCATCATCTGTAACTGCATTATCCTGCTCAGGGTCATTGTGGTTTAGATTAATATTTGGTTTAAACTTTGACAAATAGAACCAAGTTTGTTTGAAGAATTCCTTCAACAGTGGGTGGCAGTAAAATAATAAAAAAAACACAAAAAATAATGGCTGTTTAGTTTTATAAAAGTCAACCATTGCAGCTTCTGTAGCTTATTTTATTAATATCTTAGCTTATGAGGAAACCATAATCGCAACATGATGCCTTATTTAAATTGAATAATAAATGCTGTATGGAGACTATTATCTTGTGTGTTATGTGCATCATGTGGTGTCTCACCTGCACCCTGCTGTGAATGAGCAGAAAGAGCAAAACATGCCCCCAGAACTCCACCCAGTGCCGTGGATAACTGCATGCGTGCTGCACTCCAGCGATCAAACCCAGCACGCAGCAGAATAGCAAAATCTCCCACCTTCACACACAAACACAAAGAGCTTCACTATACAGTTCTCCAAGGTATTAAAACCTACACTACCTTTACTTAGCAATGCCTATAAGAGGCATCACAACAAAAGCTAGTCCTTAAAAGCTAGTCCTCACATGCCCACAACGCTGAGAGAAAATTTTCAAACAATGACTCCCAAGTGCCTAATCATTGAATTAATATTGATTCATTTTAATGAAGTGCACTGCCACAAAGAATGATGGTGTGGTGCTGCTACGCCTCTGAGCACTGAGCCCTGCATTTCAAGTGCACTTATCAAAAGAGAGACAGAAAGAGAGAGACTCACCTCATGGGGGATTTCATGCAGCAGGATTGCAAAGGTTGTCAGAAAGCCAACCTGTCAGAGAAGAGGAAAAAACTCATCAGCTCTGATACACCTTAAAACACATGAATAGAGACATGCTCTAACAAATCTCTGTCCACTGGTTAGTCTATAGTCTTTATTTAAAAAAAAAAAAAAAAAAAACTATTGGTGTTGCATGACATAGTCCTCTTCAGAATTATTGGCACCCTTCAAGAAAATGAGTAAAAATGAGTGACATTAGGTTTGTACATATGGAGATGCTGTACAGTTTTATTCTCACACAACTTTTCAAAATGTTTAATTTTCTTGTACTAAATGTACTTAGTTTTCTTTCTTAGTCCTTTTTTTCCATAGCTTTTCTCAAAATTATCAGCATTCCCCTTTCAGTATATAAAAGAAAATAGATACATAAATAAAAAATAAAATAGATAATAAATGAATAAATAAAGTCCCTGGGTGCAATTAATAATAATAATAATAATAATAATAATAATAATAATAATAATAATAATAATAACAATAACAATAATAATAATAATGATGATGATGATGATAAAGAATGAAAAAAAAAGGGGGGGGGTAATAATTCATTCTGGGGCTTAAAAAATGTAATAATTCAAATTCTGGAGATGACCATCATCAACTGAAAGCCCATATTACATTTAGCAAAAACTAGAATATAGACATATAAATTTTCATTAAGAGCACTCTTGCCTGTTCAGTACACAAAATAAGAGTATGTGTGAGTATCTGAGAGGAAATAAACTGGATGTCACACTCTCAAACTCCCACAGCAGACAAGCTGTGAGCCTTATGGTTCTCCACCTGGACATTTCCTACATGCAGCTATCCTATTAATACTACACAACCAACGCAAAGAGCACAGCACCCTTTTACAGTAATCTCCTATTCTCTAATCTTCACGTACACAAGATTAACAAATATAGAATATATCTGTCAGACATCTACTGCCATCTAACACAGTAGACGTGTTAAAGACTGTTCAGAAGAATGCAGCTTTAACAGCAAGGCTTCATGTTCTTTGGAAGAGGTGGGATCTGGCCTTTGCACTTCCAAACTGATAGTGAGCCAGGACAGACATAGGACATGTGGAAGTGGCCAAGTTAAAGTGGGAAACAAGAGGACTGCTCTTTCAGTATGGGATGTGTCTTAGACTACACCCAATATGACCGTCCTTTAATTCTCAATTTATCAAATTATCAGTTTTGGAACACCAAAAAGTGCACATTCCTCTTTCTGAACTATAGCAGCTCATTCACTTGTACATATTATCAAGCATGTCAACATCTAATAAGGGCTGGAACATGTCAGTCAATCTTGATGACATTCAAATGGCTTAATAATGTAGCAGAAATTAGCATTAGCGGAATCTTGACAAAAACTGGAACATGGCTTCTTAATTACAGTGGACCTAATGTGTTCAAGCGGCTCACAGTAGGTATTAATGAGTCCAAACGAGCGTCAGTGTGACACTAATCTCTCAGCTCTCCTACCTTCCTGCTGACTAGGAAGCTCCCTGCTACTGCCAAGCCGTGGGTGAAGTTGTCGATGCAGTTGGCCAGAAGGTTCAGATAGCCACTCGTCTGGAAAAAATTAGTTAATTCATTAATTAAATAAAACAAACAAATTCATTGGCAAAGGTATTACAACACAAGTTTTTAAAAAAAAAACTTTACAATGAACAGCAAAAAAAAAAAAAAAATTAATTACATGACTAGTGAAATAAGCAATTCTTTTTTGAAATAAGAAAAAACAACTTTTTTGAACAAAGCACTTCAAGGTTCAGTTAAAATATTGTTCATTTGTATTTGGAAGGGATGTGTAGTTTATGTGATGTTTGTGCATTTTAGCCTCCAACAAAAGGAATGTTGCTTTTTATCTTCTACAAAATTCATGTGAAAATCCTTAACTTCCCTCAGGAATGTCCTAAGAGTAAACATTTGGCACTTTGTATCTCCACTAACCACAAGTTCCAACTAACCTTTATCTTCTCTCGTCCAGGCTGTGAGCTGATCTCAGTCGCTGGCTTGGAGTTGGAATTGTTATTGGAGCAGCTGCCGTTTATTTCTGAAGATGTAAAACAGTCACACTGGCAATCTGCTGAAGAGGACTAAAATTGAGGGGAAGAAAGAGACAGTTATGAGAATAACACTGAATTTTGAGGAATTCAGTATGAATGGGTGATGGCCATTCAATGCAATTCAAAGTCACAATAATGCAAAGGTTTCAATTTAAAAAATGCAGTTTGGTCATTTTTTTTGCTCCAAAACACCTATTGAATTTGGAAATTAACTGGCCAGTATGGCCAACTCCGGTGTGTTTGAGCAGCTAAATCACAGAACAATAGGTGACACTTGTCCCCCAGGAATGGAACTGTAGAGCCTTGAAGATGTTAAATGATAACGATCACATTAGGAGTCATGGCATAAATCCAGATCATCCCAAAGACTTCACAAACTTTCTCACAATTGTAAAGGAGAAGTGAGAAACCGACATGACAGAACTGTTGAAATTTTAAACCATGAGAACCAAAAGAAGATTTTTTTCCCCACATTTCAAGCTTTCATAAGCCAAAATGACATCTGCTTCCCTCTGCTTGTGAGATCATACATTACTCAAATCTAGGAAGGAGCAACAGGTTCTTTGGTGAATTTAACAAAATCCTAGCGTGTGCCCAAGGGCATATTTTGTCTCAAAAGAAAAAAGAAAAAAAAAAAAAAAAACAGAAAGAAAAAAGAAAAAAAAGATCAGTTAAGTCCAAAGTGCTAATTTAGCATTTTCAAGTAGACACAAAAAGAAAACTTTCCTCTGATGGTGGAGGCCACAAACTGTTCTCTTTTTTCTCTAGAAAAAATAGAGATCATTTAAATGTGCCTGAATGTTGTCAGTCTGGAACCAAGCAACTGAGATTTCCCTGTAAACACTGACGTGTTGGGTCTGAGAATTTCAGAGGCCACTGGATTTTTCGACTCAGTGGAACGGCAAAATTAGATGTTTCCTCTCTGGTGGGGTTTTGCTCTCTCTTGCCTGTGGTTGCTGAGCTGCTCTACTGACTTCAGACGACTTTTGCGTCTGCTGGTACAGGACTGGCTGCAGCTGCTTCCTGTTGGACTCTATTTATAACCAGCTTCACAGCCTTGGTTGTCAATCTACCTCACTGGTCTTGCCTGGGCACACAGCACCACATGACCTTCAGTTCTCAAACAGCAATTTAAAACAAAAGCAGCACAGAAATGATTAAAAAAAATGCTTGATTAGGATGCCCATATGCCAGAAAAACCATCAGGGCCAGAAGACTGCAGTTTCAGTGAAATTCTCTGAATCCACTTTTCTTCCTGCTTGTGATAAAGCTTTGAATCCTCATTCTGCCCTGATAACCAATGCAAATCCAACATGAAAAGGCAGCCAAGAAAAAAAGGTATATTAAATATAGAGGGAAGGGAGAGAAGATGCATGAGCAAAGCAGAAGGAACAAATATTAGAGAGCATGGGAGTCTAATTCTTTGATCTTGGACGTTTGGCAAGGAAATAAATAATCCAGTCTTTCTTTACTGCTCTGCAGGAGCTATAAAACAGGGTAAATATTGACCTGGGCCTGATGCAATGCCCTGAAAGTAAAACTCCAAAAAAGGGACTTTCGGTAGCCTCTGAACACCATGGAAGTTTGTCTAGATTTGGGAATGGTACATAAACAGATATAGAAACATTTTCAGACATGAGCATACAGCACATGCTTCAAGAGCTTCACACAATCACTTGTTGCATTAATTATCCAATTCAACCTGCCTTCTTTCTCAGGTTTCAAACCAGCTGACATCAGATGAAAAGAAAAGTTAACACAAAAAAAAAAGGAATGCAGTGTCTTCATGTCACTTACACAGCAGTATTAAATAGGAAATGCAAATATTTCTCTGCATAATTATTGATATATGAACAAACTCAGAAGTGTTTAAGATTTTAGATTAGGTCTTAGAACAACTTCAAAACAGGGTTGCAGATGATTTAAAGCTCTGATATGTTGAAATACATTTCTTGGTGCTTCAGAGACCATTTTACAACAGTTTTGCAAAAATACTTTGGCTTACAAAGTAATTGTTTTTACAGAAGAGCATCTGCAGTTTACTTGAGTTTCATTCTCACTGAGATTAACTCCCAAATTATGTGAGGCTTATGTCTTGTTATTATAGCCTACAACTCGAGCCAGTCAGCACAGCTAATGAAAACAATAGGTGTTTTTTTTTTTTTTTTTTTTTTTAAATTGGCTACAGCATAGGTGGATGTCGATGAACTCGGTTATTCCCAAAGGCATACCATTTTTAATTGGAGCATCCAATTGTAGTGGACTGAACCAGCCAGTGGAGAATTAGAAAAGCTGAGGGTTCATGGAAACAATGCAAACCAAAATCAACTGTCTGCTCAATCATGATTGGCACTTCACAATTCAAAGACTTCACATGACTGGAAACAAGAGAGTGACTGTGCTGGACATCACTGATGCAGAAGACATTCAGGGGCATCACCCCTGAGGCCTTAGAAACTTGGATAGAAATAGACTGGTTGAGCAAAAACTATTTTGTAATGGTAACTGGCAAGAGTGCATTACATTCTTCCTCCCCTTTTTGGGGATGGTTTATAATGGTTTACAGTGCAGTTCACAGCATTACAATTAAAGTGTAGCTATAGTCCCCTATGTCTTCTAGGTGGATAAAAAGGTTTCTATCTAGTAAATGTCTGTGTGCGGATTCTGGCAGAAAAAAGAAGGCAAAATAATCAACAAGACAGTTTGAAATTTATGTTTTGGCTTGATCCGCTAGATTTCCAGACCCCGATGTGAAGAAGGCTTTGTATTACATCTGGTAAAGTTAGACAGACATGGCAAGAAAAATAGAGGCTAATATTACAAGTGAAAGAATCTAATCAGCTCTTCAGAAAATATCAAGAGAGGGTGGAGGCAGTTATTTAAGAGCAAACAGTGAGCATACGTTATTACAGAATATATCACATTCAGAAAGACAGATGTAAACTTTTGAACTGATAATTTTCCTCAATGGGTGAATTATTCTTAACTTTAAAAAAATATGGAATTCCTCTTCAAGACCCACTGAAGTGTATATACCACACATTGCTTTAGCATGTGCTCCTACTAAGCCAGTCCCGTACACACACGGTGGAAGGCTGTTTATTAGATAGTGAGCAGTGGTCTTTACTGATATGGTGCCATCATGAGGTTCAGAAATATGTTGCACAATCCCAACTCTAACATGATTGTGCAAGTATGGACACAGATTATAAACCAAAACAACAAAAATCAGGCAGAACAGAAATGTACTAGGGAACAATTTAACTATTGTCCATAACAAGGATCATTTCATGAGGTTGCTGATGCAATATTCCTGAAATTAAACACCAACAAACTCCAGGTCATTTGATCGCCATTTTGGAGCGCAACATGAAGCAGAGTTGTTTATTTTCCAATAACAGCATTTCCCCAAGTATTTTAGTCCTCTTACACCACAGTGATCTGCCAAGAATTACGTTTTTATTAATTAAAGTGTGTCACATAATATGTTTTATCAGTTTATAGTAACATTTAATGTTATGGAACACCTGAAAGATAAGTTATAACCTAAGTGTTAACAGGAACTAAGAGTTATAACAGTCATGTACCCGAGAAACCAGAAAGTGCAAAATCCTCTGTCCACTCTCCAATGGTAGAAAAATTACCAAGCACTGACACTGGAGACTCCTTCCATAAATGTTAAAATAAACTTCTCATTACACAAAGCTTCAAAATATCAACCATTATACATTTCGTTATTCGTTACACAACAACACATTTTAAATCTGTTTATTATTATCCTTACAATATATGAGAGTGTGCCATAGACATCAACACCTTCTGACCGATCAGATTTGAGAATTCAACAGCATTGGAATATTATTTTTTAACTGTGTAGTATTATTGTACATGGAAGACTTACATTGTTTGCATGGTTTACGGCGCTGTTGTCTGAAGCACCGTCCTCATCTGGAAACATCTTCTCCAGCAGCAGGAAGGACAACAGTCCCATAACCACCCACAAGCCTTGGGTACGGTAGTGTTTCTCACTCGTGTCTAACCAACCCAAAAAAAAAGAACAGATAAAGTGATTAGGTACATGTGTAGCTGAGGTGAGATGGTGAGACATGGGCTACATGACGATATAATGCCAATACCATCATAAATTATCTTACAATAGCGCAACTATACAATAGACACATATATATATATATATATATATATATATATATATATATATATATATATATATATATATATATATATATATATATATATATATACACATATACACACGCACACACACACACACACACACATGTACCAACTCGGCAACCAATGACACAAATCAAAGAAACAAATACTAAATAAGGTAAGGAGAACCAAAAACACTATTTTTTAGATAATCAGCATAAAACGGATCTATAAAACCTTGTTGTAGTTTTGCACCTATTCTGTTATTGTTATTCTGATGCTGTCCTTCTGCACCTTGGATTTTTTGCACCTTTCCACTGTGTTAATTGTTAATTCATTGTTGAACATTATACCATTCTTTAGTACTTGTGTCTTTTGCTGCTGTAGCACCCAATTTTCCCCTTGGGCATCAATAAAGTAATATTGAGCTATTTATCTGTCTATTAAAAAGTGTTCCTGAACTGTCTGGAAAGCCTGGCAGATAAAACACCAGTAAAACCAGAGTATCACTCTTACATGGGTTTAATAATAGCCCCTTCATGAATAAACCTTTTATAATAAGGCACAACAAAAGACATCCATGTGAATGAAAGATGAAAGAACAGGTGGATGAATAGATGAATTTCAAAACCATGTCTGGGTGGAGAAAAAGCAGGACATCAGATGAATGCAAACGAACACAAAGCAAGAGCTTGAATCTAAGTAACCAGGGTCATAAATAATAGAAAAAAAAGAGAGCATTTATTTACTATTGCTGGATGTGTGAGCCCAGGCTTCAGGGAGGAGGTGGAGGAACACATCGCCGAGGAGACCTCCAATTGCAAAACTCAGCAGCTTCTTTAGGTTTTGGCAGCCAGCTGCAGAAAGAATATGAGTCACTGTTAGTGTTAAGCCAAAAGGTTCATTCTTTCACACATTCTTACCAACAACATTAAGCAGCTTGAGTTGTTTAATGTAGTCTTAACAGATAAAAAAAAAAATCAAGATAGAGAGGATGACCACAAACATGTTATTATGCACTTAAGAATTTGATCCTGATAAGATCACTGTGACTACTGCCTAAAACAACATTAGTTCTGTTGCAGTTTAATGTCGAGTGCAAAAGTGTGTACACCTACAAGACATAGACTTTCCTCAAATCAGGTCTGGAGACCGAAAGGCATGACAAAAGACTGACCAACAATTCTTCACAATGAAGAAAGAAAAGAAAGAAAAAAAAAAAACCTTGTGTTTTCAATTGTTGTGTTTCTGGATACATCCACAAAAAGCATAACTTTTTTCCCAATTCTAAAACCATGAGGGATGCAAACTTTTGCCCGTGTCCATAATGTCAACTGACAAAAACATTCTTTCTAAAAAGTCTGCACTAATCAAGTTCAGGGATTGTGCCATGTTCTTGTAAAAAAAAAAAAAAAAAACACTAGTTTTTCCTGACAATTAAGCTTTCATTGCACAGTTCTGCTGCTCTTTTTAAAGGTCAGTAACCTTGTCATAAAAATGTGATGCAATAGGAAGGCTATATTAGTGCAGAGAATAAGAAAATCTCTCCAGACAAACTCTGTGCCATTGGTCTTACTTTGGTCAGTGTATATTCTTTTGCCATTCACTTTATTAGAAATACCTGTAACCCTGCACATTTGTGCAGTTTTCTAATTGGCCAATCATGAGGCAGCAGCGCAATGCATAAAATCATGCAGATACAGGTCAAGAGTTTCAGTTCACATCAAACATCAGAATGGAGATCTCAGTGACTTTAACCGTGGCATGGTTGTTGGTGCCGGATGGGCTGGTTTGAGTATTTTAGAAACTGCTGATCTCTGGGGAATTTCACACAGAAGAGTCTCTAGAGTTTACACAGAATGGTGCAAAAAACAAAAAACCTTGAGTGAGTGGCAGTTCTGTGGGTAGAAACACCTTGTCGATAAGAGAGGTCAGAGGAAAATTGCCAGATTTGAGCTGCCAGGAAGGATATAGTAACTAGTAATATAGTAACTATAGTAAATCACTTGCTTAATATTCACTCTTTGCAACGGGAATATGAGGCTATCATGGGCACAGGCTCACCCAAACCAGACAGTTGAAAAAGAAATAAAATAAAATAAAATAAATAAATCTCCTGGTCTTTTTCCAGTCTTTACTGTGCCCATGGGTGAGTCTGTGCCCATGATAGCCTCAGATTCCTGTTCTTGGCTGACAGGAGTGGAACCTGATGTGGTCTTCTGCTGTTGTAGCCCATCCACCTCAAGGTTTGTGTTGTGCATGCTGAGTCTTTTCTGCTCACCATGGTTGTAAAGAGTTTATCTGAGTTTCTATAAACTTTCTGTCAGTTCAGACCAGTCTGGTTTTTTTGTTTTTCACACCATTCTGTGTAAATTCTGGAGGCTGTTGTGTGTGTAAATCCCAGGAGATCAGCAGTTTCTGAAATATTCAAACCAGCCGATCTGGCACCAACAACCATGCCTGAACCATGTCATTGAGATCACAATTTTTCCCCATCCTGATGTCTGATGTGAACATTAACTGAAACTCTTGACCTGTATCTGCATGTGTTCATGCATTGTGCTGCTGCCACCTGATTGGCTGATTAGATAACTGCATGAATGTGCAAGTGTACAGGTTTTCCTAATAATGTGGACAGTTAGTGTATGTACTCTCACATACTTCTTTATACCTGCACAAGAACTCTGATAGATGGGAGAGCCATGTTAAATTAATTGCTTTTGTCAGGGCCATGCAAACAAGGGGATACTTATCCGAAAAGTATTCTTTTGTATTTACATTTATGGCATTTGTCAGATGCCCTTACAAAAGTGCTTTGAAGTCTATTAAAAATACATTCTGATACTGGCTCACTAGGTCACAAACTAGGAATATCATCAGTCCAAAAACTCACCTTGGAGAGGAAACAGACAAGCGCTCAGACAATACAATTTTTTAATTTTTTTTTTGGTAAGTGCTAATTTAAGTACTTTATGAAGAGGTAAGTCTTTAGACATCGTTTGGAGACTGCCAGTGACTCAGCTGTTCGGACATCTAAGGGAAGTTCATTCCACCACCTTGGTGCCAGAACAGAGAAGAGTCTCGATGCATGCCTTCCTTGCACCCTGACAGATGGTGGGACCAGTCGAGCAGTGCTAGAGGATCGGACGGAACGTGGTGCCGATGCGAGTGATGTGATAAGTGCTTTGAGATAAGTGGATGCTGGTCCGTTTTTGGCCAGCATCTGTAGTATGCAGAAAAATCACAATATTCTATCACCTATTGCTACACATTTTTTTTTTGGTGCAACAGGATTAGGAAGCTAAATCTGTTACTTGTGCCATCTTTCATCCCCTGCAGCACAGGGCACACCCAATGCACCATAATTAACAGGGCTTTAACCAAACTCCAACCCACTGCATTCTGCTTGAACAGGTCAAACTCAGATGTTCCGCTTGACTCATACCATTTCCTCCCTGGAACCAGACTGGGAAAGTATATTTATACCCCTTCAATCAAAAGCAACTATCTCAAAAAAGCAACAGAGAAGCGAGGCCACTCCTGGAGTGATTGCTTTATGACTTCTTGAGCATTTTCTTATGAACGCCTAGCACAATTGGATATTCGGACAAGTCTTGACAGGTGTGGAAAGAATTGCTTAAGGGCTCTGCTCAAAATATTTTCCGACTGAGTTCAGCTTTCGTTAAGAGGACTGTCATCCATGGCTGCATCTGGCCACATCACAGCATAACTCTGTATTGCCACTCAACTATTCTGAACTCACAGAATTACATATACTGCTACAATGAAACGTCTGGCTGCACAAGTTAAAACTTAGCTCAGGGTTGCACACATATGTCAAATAACTATTCTTCCTACAAATTATGAGAAATACTGGTAGTTCAGTAACTACTGAAACTCAGACCCAGGCTTAGTTCAGGCCAGAAAATGTGCTGCAAAGTTGTTTAGGAGCCAGGAGTGTGTTTAGGAGTTGACGCCCATAATAATCCAGTGTAATACATTGAACTCTAGAATAATAAAGACACTTGTTCTTTTACTGTGGAATAGTTTCCAGTTATTAAATGTTCCAGCATTTGAGAGATATGCATAAATAACACTTTGCACAGTGGAAAAGACACAGACCATTTAGATCATTCATAGCCCTAATGATGAAATACTGTTCTTGTAAACATTAACTGTTTCTTATACTAGGCTCTCTGAGGGTTTCATGCTTCATTGTGAGGCTTCATCCTCTCTTTAAGCTTGCAACAGTTACAATCTTGACCCACTCTGAGTGGAACGCACAATGTTCAGGATCATTTTTCTTCCAAGTCGGAGATGTGACACTAGAACCCTCACTAGAACAGAACAATAATACAGGTGTGTCTTACCCTCAGTTTTCAGTGCTGCTCCTGCCTCAATAGGGATCACCAGGAGGGGAAAGATTCCACTGAGACCCACAGCAATAGAGCCCATAAGGGAGCAGAACCAAACATCTGTGCCCTCTCTGGACAGCATATTGGTGAGGCTGTGGAAGCCCAGCAACTCCTCGGCGCACCAGGTACCTGGGCCGGCAGCGCCCGCCGTCGCATGAGCCAGTGCCGTCTGAGCAACTTTCTTCCCACTGGAAGAGGACGTAGAGGTGACAGCCAGCAAGGCGGCACCGACCAGAAGAGCAGCCAGAGCCCAAACGGGCCTCCCGGGGCCGACGCTCATGAGGCCAGACTTCTGTAGAGTGCTCCTGATCAGCATGCAGCGTGCTGCAATGCAGAAAGGAATCTTCACACACAAAAATTGATATGACAGAAAAGAAGGGGAGTTAGATTGGTTTGAATGCTTTACAGAGAAATGCTTTCATTTCTGAAATAAAACATGCATTCCTTCCATTAAGCTGACTTTTAACAGCTGTACATATACATATAATCATTACAGCAAAACATCTTTATTATTTAGTTGCTGCATCTTGTATCATTGCCACAAAAGAATCAGAAGATATTTTGATATATATTTTGATGCACAAACTGGCAAATAAGTAATAATAAATGCTTAAAATCTGGCCATCCGAATGTATTTAAGAAACTAGAGATATACTGATCCTGGGTGTTGCTGTCAGGAACAAAATCAGCCTGAAAGACTGAACTAAACTGTTATCAGATCACATTTGGAAAACTGTCCAAACTGATCCACTGGAATAATTCATGTGGTAAATGTATTATATTGGGGGATAGGACACAAATTTTGGACATGAACACAGGAAGAATTCATGCCTCCATTGCACCTCTGATGTCTTGCATTATTTAGAAACAAAAGCATACAGAATCTAGGCTTGGTTACTGTGAAGAGATCAGTACTGGATCAGAATCTGGTATCAGACTATACTTAGATAAAAAAAAAAAATTGTATTGAAAATGGAAAATATTGGCTTGGTACATACCTACTACAGACACTAAAACATGTACAGAAACTTTGCTTTTCTCATATTTCCATAGTATGTATTGCGCTTTTATTTCTCCACATTGTGATATTTTATTGTTATTGGTAGTATTTGTAAGCCTAGGACAAAATACAAGAAGTGGAAAAAACGCCATAACGCAGAACAGTGGCAAGCTGTTTACAATGTGCGCATGCGCACTCGATCCCAGAAGTATATGAAGTTTTAGGCTGATCCAACTCCGGCCTCCACATGGATGGACCTTCATGGAGTTCGTCTCATCTTTAACACGCAATACATGAATAATATTACACACAGCCTAATTAGGTTGGAGAGCTGTACAAACAATGCAAAGTAGTTCTGTGGCTCTGGTACAGAATGAGCGTTGAGGTAAAGCTGCAGAGTAGTGGATGAAGTCAGTGTTGTACTGGAAGTCAGTTACATTCTGAAGTCAATGTTCAAACCGTGAATGGGATTCAGGAATATCTAGCTAACTTTAGATGCAACATAAGCTAGACAAAGTGCCAAAGTGCCAAACTGCACGCTGCAGAGTGTTTAGTGCCAAACTACAGCTATATTTTCCAGCCTTTGGGGGCTTCGGATGCTTGAAATGCTTGGCGACAGACATCAGTTTGACTTCCGCAAATTAAAATGCTCAAGTCTATAAATTCTGCATTTCTGTTTACGGTCGCATTTAAAACTGTTCAGAAATAGCAGCTCCTTCAGTAAACAAACTCTCTTAAAGGACTCAAACTATCTCCTCAGCGTTGTAAGTCTGAAAAAAAAAATATGCTAGTTGTTGCTTTTTAGCAATGATGTGCAAATAATCATTTTGAAAAAGCAGTTTTTTCTTATCTTACCCTGCTGAGATTGCTGAAATGTTTGCTCCGGCTTGTCCCTGCCATCCAGTGCGGTTGAGTCACAGCCAGAAGTGAGGAGGACGCGAGACAGCGCTAACTGTCTGCTTGATTATCCTACCCCAAGCCACGTCTCACCGACCGGAAGTCACGTCCTACAAACCGGAAAATCTCTGTAAGACTACAGAATGGGCGGCGCATGGAATGATGGAGGTATTTCCGGCTCCAGAGTGGAAACCCTTTGGATAAAGAGTCCATTCAAGAGACTGAGAGGCCAACCAGACACCAAACATCTGGATTCATCATTATCATGTGTTTACAAAACTGTTTCTCCAGCTGTGCTGTTTCATAATTTTAGGTCAAGTCTGCAGATAAAATGCCTTCCACTCCCACTGTATATATTAAAGTAGCTGCTAATCCTGAGCATAGCACTCACAGGCTTGAGATATCTTCATAGTATAATAGGCTTTGAAACTTTTCAGGTCAGTTGGACCCTCTGGTTACTCATAAATAGTCATTCATTCAGTAACTGATTTATCCTGGTCAGGATCAGGATCCTATCCCAGGTGGATCTGAAGTCTATGCCAGGAACACTGGGCATGAGGCAGGAATACACCCGGAATGGGATGCCACTTCATCACAGGGCAGCATGTGCATACACATTCATTCATTCACGCCTAGAGGTGATGTAGAGTAGCCTTTATTCACCAACCAGCATGCTTTTGGGAGGAAACCAGAGAACCAGGAGGAAACCCATGCATGCAGAGGATCGAACTCGGGGAGTCTGGAGCTGTGACCTGGCAAAGCTAACCAGTGTGCCACTGTGCAGCCCTCACAAACATTTAAACAGAACTAAATAACAACAAAAGCTCTCTCAAAAAGGAGATCCACTGTGTATAATGCATGGGCCTGAGAACAGAGACTTAATTTTAACCAGCATGTTTTTCTTTTTATGACCCTAGAGCCAGGACAACTTCCTCATCTGACTTCTTGTGATTGCAGAACTGCTCAAACATCATTGTTGGCAAGATTGCTTAGTAAGGGTAATCTGGTACTTATTATAGATGTCACTGATTTAGAGATCTTATGAGTTACTTTTTAGATTACTTTAAAAGTGCACTATAAATCAGATTACCTCTGGATCATTTCTGATCTAACAGGGTAATATGGTTTTATTATTCTTTGTATGTTGAACAATATTGTACTTTTTTAATTGTTTTTTTTTAAAGTACAAAAAAAGGAAAATGAATTATAAATGAACACATTTATGCTCATAATGGAATCTCTTATTTCATTAAAATTCTGTTACTTCAAAGTCCTTCACGTTCAGATTAATAAATTTCAGAGATGTTTCTTATGTATTCATGAAGCTATTTTCATTGCTCGCTTTTATTTGGCTGGAAACATTTAGATAATGAATATAATGCACTGTAATGCAATGGAGAGTTGGATTTAAAGGATATGTGCATTCACAGGTTATGCAAACTGAAAAATTTTATAAATTTAACCTAAAATATTGTTTTTGAATGGTTGATAGCGTGTATGCGCTTGAGGTGTGTGTGATATACGATACAACTGTAACAGCTTTTACAGTTTACTAATCTGTAAATGTGATACCATAAAACTATATGTAATACAGTAAATATGATATAAATGTAATCTAATAAATGTTATTAGTTACTGTATTTGAATAAATGCCATGTCAAAATCAATACACATTTTGTTGTTGTTTTATATAGTTCAGGTTTTATTATCAAGAAAATAATACACTATTTAGCTAACCTCACAAAAAATACATCAGTTGTTTATTAGATCAACATTTCATTTGTGTTTGTGTGTGAACACATCTATATTAAATCTGACTTGTATTAAATAACACAAACGATGAAATGTTTTCAAAATGCTGCATTATTTTTTAAACGTTTGTGTAATAGAACCAATGAAAACTTCATGAATGTACATATAAACATTCATAAATTCCTTATGAATATGATTGTGTTATGCACTGTGATTATTTTATTATGTTATGCATATGCAAAACCATCCATCCATCCATCGGTAGCGTTTATCCTACACAGGGTCACAGGGGAGCCTGGAGCCTATCCCAGGGAACTCAGGGGACACCCTGGATGGGTGCCAACCCACTGCAGGGCACAATCTCACACACACCCATTCACAATTTGGAAATGCCAGTCAGCCCACAACATGTCTTTGAACTGGGGGAGGAAACCGAAGTACCCAGAGGAAACCCCTGAACCATGGGGAGAACATGTGCACACAGGGCGCGAGGCAGGATTCAAGCCTCCAACCCCAGAAGTGCGAGGTAACAGTGCTAACCCTAAGCCACTGTACCCTCCTTTGTAAAACTTAACGGTAAATTTTAACATATTTTTATTATTAGGGCCAACAGGGATTATTGAAATATTCAGTGTGGCTAGAACAGTTTCCATTGTCTCCAAGAGGGGGCGCTAAAGCCTTAGTCAAGACGACTGAACATATAAAATACATCCTTATAGAGCAACTGAGCAAAGGAGCTAAGCATTTTTCCCTCAGCACCCCAGCATTTTCATTACTGAATCACTCCAATATCATATCGTTCTCCTTTCTCATTAACATGAGGGATAAAATGACTCAGCACGGCCTGGGATAAACAGCCGTCAAGTCGTTTTCCTGTTTTCTTTTCTTTTTTTCCCCGGTAGCCTCATCGTTTCTGTCCTAGTGCTGTGTCGTTCGCGAGTCAATCGGTTCTTTTGATTCGGCTCTTTTGATTCGGCTCTTTTGAGCTGAACGTTGAAGCCAACTCGCACATATGAGATTTTTTGTATTGTACTCTTTGTAATCAAAATGAACAACAATCATTAGGAAATTCAAGGGAATAATTGGCAATACGCTGTTTGGGAGCCGAAAGAGTCGGCTCTTATTGGTGAGCCGAGCCAAATGATCTGACTCATTGATTCCCATCGCTATCCTGTCCACACAGGAAACCTCGCCATTATTTCCTGGGACCTGTGATAGGCGTCGTGTCCCTTTTAAACACGATTGTTTGTTATCAAACCACAGCAGATAGTATCATGATACCTATCCCTATTTCTGTCTTCTTCTCTGGAGTTGTATTACCACATTACATCACTTAGGCTAATTAAAACTTCCTGCAGTGGGAATTTATCTGTCCTATCTGGATCTCTGGCATTCCACAATGTTGAAAGAACTCTGATTGCAGACATTTCTCCTTGTAGCTTAGCTGGAGGCTTGATCTTTAAATTTAAATTAGGAGTCCTTAAAGCCTAAACCCAAACCCTGTTTGTTTCTTCCTCTCCTGCCACAGATATATTACCCCAGCTGGGATTTGTCCAGCTGTGAACTGTGGGTTGAGGCTGGTGACCTGCAACACCTTGTCCCTGCCCCCATGTGAACCATCAGGACTTCACCCCCAGCGCTCAGGGCCAGACTTATGCCATCCTGCCTGGCCAGGTATAAGACTGTTTTTATTCTAGTTGTAGGACTGTTTGAGTTCAGAAATGATGGTTTTATGCCAATCTTGAATTTGCATTTAATAACGTAATTATTTATGTCTTTTCTCTCATGCTGTATTACTATATTACATAACTTCATTAAGAGTTCTACAGAGGGAGTTTATTGATTATCCTAGTTAGGTCTCTTAAGCATAACCCAAACCCTGTTTGATTCTTCCCCTCCTGCGACAGCCATATTACCCAAACTGGGACAATTTTTCTTGCTCTGGACTGTGGGGTGAGGTTGGTCACCTCCCACACCCTGTCCCACTCTCCTACATGTACCACTGGAGCAGATATTCACTCCCAGTGCTCAGGGCCAGGCTTATGTCATCTTGCCTGGCCAGGTATATTACCTTTTGAGTAAGAAAAAATACACACTTACACTGTCTTACAATATTACATCGCTTCCTAAAAGGTTTCGCAGAGGGAATTGACCAAACCCTGTTTGTTTCTTCGCCTCATGTCACAGCCATTTTACCCTAGCTGGGACAATTTCACCATCTCTGGTTCATGGGTGGTGGTTGGTGACTTGTCACACCCTGTCCTACCCTCCTCCATGTTCCAGCCTTCCACGTGTTCCACCAGGAGCAGCAGGGCCACTGCTATGGGAGCCCATCTGGCCAGCTATAACAAGGTATAAGTATTTCTCTTCTCTTGATCCCTGCACTACACCACAGTCTATCACATTACTGCTTCATTCATGTTAATCAGATAGAGTTCCAGGGACGACTGCATCGGCAGTGGACCACTATTGCAGCTCCATGTCTGGTAAGGGGCATGCCTGGTGAAGAGCATTAAGGAACATCCAGCTCCAGTCAGTGTCCTTATAATAATAATAATAATAATAATAATAATATTTAGTAGACATTTATTTTTTTATTTTACATATACATTTACAGCATTTGGCAGACACCCTTATTCAGAACAACTTACAGAAGTGCTTTGTAGGCTCTATCAAAAACACTTGGATTTGAAATGAAAATTTTTTTTAGTGCTGTAGAGCTGTAATATTTATAATTTGACACAGGACCAGGTGTTACTTGATTACATGTTGGTCTTTTTTCCTCTTTCAGCTAGAGAGTATCCTGTTGAAGGATTGTATGGTCCTGCTGTACAATGCCAAGTCCTTCCTCATCTGGTCAAGCAGGAGCACACACTGGTAATAAATCAAAAAGCACTGAACTAAAAATATATGTACTTATAATGAAATCCTAACATGTACTGATATTTCGCACCACCAGACTTACGCTGACATCACACAATGACATCGAGACATTAGAAATATAATGTTACATCTGACTATTTTTATGGTTGTAAGATATTAATAATACAAATTTGCCTCACAATAATTTGGACATGTGGTATGCGCAGTGCTCTTATAGATGCTTAAGTTTGAAGTCAAAGTAGTAAAGACTTGGTATAAATATACACCTGTGACCATGATTAGTTTCATGATGTCAAAATGTAAATGTTGTAAGTGAGAGATTTAAATGTCAGTTTCACACCATGTGGTAGTAGCCATGACAAATAATTTCCCTCATGAGAGTTGTCCTGTAAATAATACAAGTGTTTTGCACATACTCAAATGTTTTATTATTCTGTTATTTTAATTATTGTTCATTTCTGTTCACTGACACTTTTAATGATACCCATGTATTGCCTCTTTATCTCTGAGAGTTTCACATTTTAATTCTAGTTGAGCCTTTTTTAATGTTTACAAATGTCAGTAAAGCAGTTTAACTTGGATTCCCTACAGATAACAACACAACACCCAAATGCAGGAGCAAGGGACATTACAGAGGAAAGTGGAGAAAAATACAGCTGCTGTTGTGCTTCAACTTGGTAAGCATGGATTTAAATCTCACATGTGTAAGTTACCAAAGTAAAACAAAACAAAACAAAAAAGGGAAGTGGGATACCAACTGAAGCGTTTCCACCAATTCCAATGGTTACTCCAATTTCCCAACATGAAGAATAGCAAGTCTCCAAAGGTCTGCCAAGATTTTCCATAAACCTGTTTTTATTTTAATTTTGACTCTACAGCATGACAAAAACATGCATCCTTCATTTTTGGGGCATTTTGTGCTCAAAAGTAGTTTAACAAATGCAACTACTTTTTAAAGAGGCCTTCTCAGATATTCTGTCAATTATACATTAGTATATTGATAGTATATACATAAGGTAGACATGAATATACCTTTTTTTATTGTGTGGATGATCTTTTCAAACACAGGATTAGGTCCAGAAAACATCCTGATCATTTCTTTCATAAATTTGTATGAATTGTGGTAGGACAAATATATTCTCATGCGCTTCAGTAAATTTTAGCGTTTTTGAATGTGGCATTTCAAAATTCTCTGTCTGTAATTCTGACCGGTGTACTGACTTGAAATATCTGTCAGTCAAGTGCAATTTTAAGTTACTTATAAACCAAAGATTGTCTGTGCCTTCACTTTTATTACTGTTACACGTTCCAACTGTTCAAATCATTCCTAAAACAGCAGAGCAAGATCCTATCGAGAGGATGAGGCTGAAAAATCAGCAACTGCTGGCACAGTTTTTAGTAAGTGACTGAGAAAATGTAGACAAAAATAACCAAAATACCCAACATGAAACATTCTCAGACTGTATTATAATTTTTATATGTCTGGAATGACTATAAAAATTACTGACTTGTTATTCTGCTCTCTTAAGGAGGTAGATGAAGATTTAAAAAAAGCGCTGAGAAAGCACGACCAGTTGTGCCAAATATAACAAAACAGCACAGAACCTCCACCACTACGGCCACTAGGGGCTCACAGGTCAACGATGTGTCTGACATCTGCATTTCAAGAATCTCACTAAAGCACTTCAAACAATTTCTTCTCATCGTTTTAGAGTGAAGCCCGTCAACCCCCCATATTTAGATACAATCAGCCTTTCTTTGAAGAGAGAAGATGGGGGAAGGAGAGGAGGATGGTTGTCTTTCCAGAAGGTAGGATCCTTCTTCTCAAAATAAACACAAAATAACTGCTCAGTGGAGAACACAGATAGCTAGCCTTCTTTGGTTGTCCCTCTGGGAGAATCATTACAGGTTCTATGTAAAGGTATTACTAACTTGTATGTGTCTGAAATGACAATAACAATTACTGAGGTGTTATTTTGCCCTTTTAAGGAGATATGGGAAAACAGAAGGAGAGCAGAGCAAGACAAACAACAGCACAGTACCTCCACCTCTAGGGCCACTAGGAGCTAACAGGTGAGTGATATCTCTCTTTTCCTCATTTCATGAATCCCACTAAATCTTAGCAATTCACATCAACCTCCCCATAACTGGGGTGACATTCAGCCTCAGAAGAAAGGGATGGCCTATTCTCAAGACACCAGATGGAAAGTACTTGGAGAAATTTTTTAAATTTTGTATATTTGTATGTAGTACAAATGTATGCAGTATTTCACTTTGCTGTATAACAAATAATTAAAGTAATACTAACTGGTGAGCTGTTAAGCATTATTTTAGATACATGGAGTGCCAGTATGCAATTTTAAGGAAATTTGGGGGGAAAAAAGTCAGTTTTAAATTGTTTTCCTAAACAAATAACCAAAGTCTTGTACTGCTGCTTCATTGTTGTATGGCTTTAAAAGTGGTCCTATTTGAAATGACAAAATGTAAGCAGATTCTCTGGACTTAAGTCAAATTAAAAAAAAAAAAATAACAACTAGGATTGATTAGTTTAGATGTGTCCTCTTTTGTGTTAGATGTATTCCTTCTGTGATGTTTCTAATACTATAAATATGTCTCTCTTTTGTGTACAATAGAATAACTGGGGACCTAGTAGAAGACATCAGGGCCACAGATCCATGGACCAAAGTCCCTAATGAAGATTACATGGAGAAGTACAGTAGGCAGAATCAGTTCTAATGGAACTTCAAATAAAAACTTGATTACACAATTTCAGAGTGCTTTATATACAAAGATTGGTCAAGCATTTATTATAAAACCAATATTTATTCCCCAAGTAACTGACTTACTACAAATCATGAAAAGTACATTTAACAAGTTAAAATATTAAAAAATGTGTAATAAGTCAGTTACTTGGAGAATATATTGGTTTTATAATAAACGCTTGACCAATCTTTGTATATAAAGCGCACCTGGTGTTTCTAATGTTTTTTTTTATGTTTTCTGGAACACTATTCTAGAGATTAAGAAAAATCTTCACTGGCTGAATTGTGGGTAATCAGGATTAACAATAGGCCTGCATCAGATGAGTGAAGTGCTCAGGATGGACTAGGATGTTTCAGGAGATCAGAAAAATCTTTGAAGCAAAACAATTTGGATCTTCATAAATAAGACTTTGTAGTCAAGGTGGAACTTAACAATAGGCCAACGTAATGTGTTCTTGTTAATGCTAATGTGTTACTTTCTTTTCTTGGTAAGGAAGGGGAACGAGACGAACTAGGTGAATGTTACAATAGCGTAATGTAGACATTTTCAAATGTCTGGTTGTCTGTGCTGCAGCTGTGAGTGGATCTGTAACGTCCTTGCTCACATTAATGCTAAATGTCAGAATTAGAGCTAGTGTGTGATTAATCCTGTGAGTGGAACCATGGGAATTTAGAGTAACACCAATAGACATCAAAATGGACAGATTAATTATTAATACCTATTTTTCTTTGTAGCTTGAGCTATAAATTCTACACCAACAAAAATGCTAATTGAACGACTGAGAAGAAACTTTTATGGTGAAATGGTTTGTGTATTTTCAGTCTTCCTTTTTAACTTTGCCACAAGATGGCTCACTTGTGTGAGAAACATGATCCAGTGAATTGGAACATTACCTCTATATGGGATGCTAGATTTAAAGATTAAAATTGTTTCTGTCAGTTTAAGAAAATCCTGAATGAAACCTGAAGTAACTTCAGCGCTAGTTGGTAAACTTGGTGACCCATAGATACCTAATGACTAGTGTCATGAACAAAACAGTCCAAAGTTGTGTACTGAGAATGTAATTTACAATTCCTATATGCTACCTATAATTTGATATTTATTGCAAAATATGTTTTGATATGTACAAACACCAATTTACCCTGGTCCTAGATTCTACAAGGATTCTTCTTTGTATAATTCGGGCTCTTCTTCCTGAATTAGTTTTACTGGAATTTCCCATCTGGGTTTAAAAAAGTATTATAATACATTAGCTACTTGCTATGATATTGAAACTATCTAGTTCCTACTCAAGATTCTACACAACCCTTTAGGCTTTCCACACAGGGACAAACAGAAGCAGCCTTTAGGGTTCTGGATTAAAAAAGTGTAGTTGCGTAGTAGCAATATTATTAATAGATGCATTAATTATTAATAGATGTTTTTCCAGTATTCAACTGTCCAGTTCGGGTGAGACTGTGCCCACTGTAGACTCCGATTCCTCTTCTTGGCTGACAGGAGTGTAACCTTCTGCTGTTTTAGCCAGTCAGCCTCAAGGGTCGATGCTTTTTTGCTCACAATGGTTGTAAAGAGTGGTTATTTGAGTTACTGTAGCCTTTCTGTCAGCTTGAACCATATTCCTCTGACCTTTCTCATCAATAAAGTGTTACCACCCACAGAACTGCCACTCATTGGGTTTTTTTTATTTTTCTCAACCCTGTGTGTAAACTCTAGAGACTGCTGTATCTGAAAATCCTAAGAGATCAGCAGTTTCTAAAATACTCGTACCAAGGAATCATACTCATACTGACATCACCAAACACGCCACGGTCAAAGTTACTACAATCACATCTTTTCCCCCCAAATTCTGATGTTTGATGTGAATATTACCCTGCATGATTTTAAGCATTGTGAGTCACCTGACTGGCCGGTTGGATAATTGCATGAACGATCATGGATACTGGTATTCCTATTTAAGTGGCTGGTGACTGTGTATATGTATGTATAAACATTTGAACTGTGTAGGAACTTTTGACAAGCTCAACTCAGTGCAGACTCACACAGTAACTGACTGTGGAAAGTGTTCATTCTAACCCTGAATCAGTAGCCTACATTTGTCCTCATTATTCCCTGGTTAAAGAAGGCGTATAGGATAGGGTTAATATGCTCCATGCAACAGATGAACAAAGCACAGTTTCTGTGAGTCATACTGACATGACTTATGCAATGCACATATAGAAAGAGGAACCTGTTTTGGAGGCATGGAGCCGCAGAGCTAACAGTACCAGATCGTAGGATGCGAATACATGCCACTGTGTGAATGTGTGCGTGCTGTGGTTGTTAGTGCACAGCATGCACTGTAGAACATGAGAGTCTTACTCATTCCTCAGAAGTGTTTTTTAGATGCATGCAACTCAGCTTGTCCTTAAGCCTAAAATCCCTCTGATTCCAATCAAACTTTTAAATTCAGAAATGAAATAAAACAAGTAATAACACAGATACAACTACAGTAACTTTTAAATTCAGAAATTAAATAAAACAAGTAATAACACAGATACAACTACAGTATTTGGTGGATTTAATCTTTAACATATCTATTATTCATATTTTATTTAGATTGGACTGCCACTTTTATGCCATCTTCACAGCAGATAGAAGCATGAACATTACAATTGTGAACTTTTGGTGAGCAATGTAAATAAATGTGGTTGACTTTTGACAATTATTCTTACCATAAAACTGTAAAACAAATATTGTGTTTTTATTATTTTTGCTTCACTGTTGTTTGCATAATGAATTAAAATACAATTCAAGCTATTGTATGTTTTTAATCATTTTTAAAATACTGCATCTGATTGATCAACAGATTGAGCAACTTTGACTCAGATGTGATCAAAAAAAAAAAAAAGATTTTTCGTAATTATCCAAAACAGTTTTGAAAAGGAACAAAGTTTATGCCATGAGGATGCAAAAGGAGTACAATTTGTGTATAATTTTTGATGATAAGTGTTAAGGCAGGTTCGTCATAGGTAATACCTGGGTCCAGCATTTGTCAAGTGGATTTACGGTATCATTAGTCATTGATACCCTGAAATATTGATTCATTCATTCATCTTTGTCCTGGTCAATGTCGTTGTGGATCCCATGCTGGGCATGAGGCTAGAATACAGCAAAATGAGACCCCACTCCATTGCAGGGCACCACACATATATTCACACACTCATTCACACCCAGGGGCAATTTAGCTTAGCTTTACCAAATTATGATTTTGCGAGGTGGGAGGAAACCAAAGAACCCCAAGGAAACCCACATGGACACAGGAAGAGCATGCAAAACTCCACACAGATAGTATCCCGAGCTCAGGATTAAAATGGGGACCTCCCCAAAACATGCACTTAGGTGGATTAACAACTCTAAATTGCCTCTATCTGTGAATGTGTGTGCATGGTGCCCTGGTTTGGACTGGTGTCCCATCAAGGGTGTATCCTTGTCTCATGCCCAGTGTTCCTGGGATAGATCCACGAGACCCTGACCAGGAGGGTGGTTAAAGTGGTTAATGAAGACAAGTGAATGAATGAATGAATGGCAAGGCCACTTCATTTGTTTTTCTGTAGACTGAAGACATTTGGGTTTGAGATCAAAAGATGAATATTAAAGGAGTGTGTAAAATTTCAGCTTTTATTTCCTGGTATTTATGTGTAGATGTGATAAACGGCATAGAACATAGCACATTTTGTATCAGACCACCCAATTTGTAGGTGAGCAAAAATATTGGAACATGTGACTGACAGGTGTGTCCTGTTTGATTTAAACAATAAATAGCTCTGAACATCTACCTTTGGTTTTAGCCTTCAGTTTCACCTGTGAAGATGAACAAACCTGTGCAATTGTTGTTGAAAAGGATAAACCGTTGTGAAGATCAGGAAGCTGTCTATGGGAGAAAAGTAAGCCATTTTGAATCTGAGAAAAGAGGGAAAATCAATCAGAGGCATTGCACAAACATTGGACATAGCCAATACAACAATTTGGAATGTCCTGAAAAAGGAAGAAACCACTAGTGTAGTGAGCAACAGACACCGAATGGGTTGGCCAAGGAAAACAGCAACAGCTGATGACAAACATTGTGAGAGCTGTGAAAAACCCCCTGAAAACAACAGTCAGTGACAAGGGATGAAGGTATCACAATCCTCTGTTCGAAGAAGACTTCGAGAGCAGAAATATAAAGGCCATACCACAAGATGCAAACCACTCATGGCCAGTAAGAATCAGAAGTCCATATTGAAATTTGCAAAGAAATACAGAGATGAGCCACAAAAGTTCTGGAACCAAGATTAACCTGTACCAAAGTGATGGAAAGGCCAAAGTATGGAGAAAGAAACGATCTGTTCATGATCCAAAACATACAAGCTCATCGGTCAAGCACGGAGGTAGTGTCATGGCTTGGGCTTGCATGGCTGCTTCTGGAATGGGCTCACTAATCATTATTGATGATGCAACTCATGATGGTAGCAACAGAATTAATTCAGAAGTTTACTGGAATATTTTGTCTGCCAAGAAATGCAGGGAAATGCATCCAAATTAATCGGGAGGAACTTCTTCATGCAGCAAGACAGTGATCCAAAACACACTGCCAACTCAGCAGAGGACTTTCTCAGGGAGAAAAAGTTAAAGGTTTTAGACTGGCCAAGTCAATCACCAGACCTTACCCAATTGAGCAGGCATTTCACCTCCTGAAGACTAGACTGAAGGGAGAAGGGAGAAACCCACCAAAACAAACATTAACAACAAACATATTGCAAGCAAGGGATATGTCACCAAATATTAAGTGTTAATTACGTTAGTTTATTTCAAGACTTATCTGTTCCTATACTTTTGCTCACCTAAAAATTGGGTGGTTTGATACAAAAGGTTCTATGTTTTATGTTGTTTAACATATCTAGATGTAAAGATCAGGCAGTGAAATAAACTCTTGTCTCATATCCATCTTTTGATTTCAAACCCTAATGTCTTTGGTGCATATCACAAACAAATGAATTGGCCTTGCCATTCCAATAGTTTCGGAGGGGACTGTAGATGATCAATTACCAAAAGCTGGGTGAGTAACACTATAAGTGTTTCACAGGTTAGGAATATCGTATTTCTGAGGTTTACCACCACTAATCTATTGATTAGTTTAGATTCTATTAATTTGTGCTACAAACATCTTGAGATCTAATGACTGTAGTCATCTTTTTTTATTCTCACCTCATTCCTGTAGTACACATGCATTTACCAGTGCTGAAGGTGTCACAATAACACTGGATTATGATATGTTCCTGAAATGAAAGTATGAGAAAAGACTCGAACAATGCAAACTTTTTCTTTTCTGGTCTGGTTGTCTGTTGGAGCAGATGTGACCACTTATACTGGACCATGACAGGAAGTAATGGGCCTTACAGGAAGTGTGCTTTGTTATAGATAAAAACACACATGGCCATGCTTAGGTCAACCTCCCATTCCACAACAAGTAGTTTCACCCATGCATGCTCACATGGATGATGACACACCTTTGATGTGGCTGATGGTAAAAACACAAGCCACAAAGATAAGTTTCTGAAAAAAAATACCGCAGAAGAAAACGCAGCTTGTATGCAACAGGTACAGTTGTTGGAAATTTACACCTTGAGTTGTTGTCTTGCTTTTCTGGACATCAGGGAGATTTACGGTGCTTTCTGGACATTTAAATATGACAGAAACTGCATTGTATTAAAAGTTGCATTTTCAGTGACCTGCTAAAACCAAAATAACAAAGCTGCTTAGTTGTTACCGTAAGTAGAAAAGCATTTTTATAGACAGCCTAATTATACTGGATTCTACTGTAATTATACTGGAAACTGATTAAGTAGAGATGAAAAATCTATCAACACTCAATTATACATTAACTAAAGATATCTGTGTTTAGCATTCTATTTTGTATTTGTATACTGGACATTCCCATCATGCACTGTGGGTAATTCCTCATCTTTCATGAACAAGCTTTTTATTATAGCAAGTGCAGCATTGAATCAGAGACTTCATCATCGTTATGTTCCCTTTTGTGAAGTCTGATTCACTGCAAACAGCAAATTTCTCATTTATGTTGGCTTTGCAAACCTAAACACCTTTTTGTTCCTTAGCAAAGCTAAAACAGCTTTTTGAATATTCTTTTATTTGAGTTTGGAGGTGTTCAGCCTAGCACCTGCATCTAAATCATGATTAAAACCTATGTATTGTGTAGTTAGTTGTGTAGTGTAGATTATGTAGTTCTAGGATTTACTTACCTATGTACAATCATATCTGTGTATGTGTGTGTGAGCACGAATTGATATCGCCACAAAAGTAGGTGCTGCTATGGATCTTTTGCGGCGCTGTCACGGTTGGAGAGAATGAGGAATTAGGAAAAAGAAGTGAGAAGGACTGGACGTCCCCACGCACTCGGGTTAAGGCCGGCTCTGTGTCATTATGAAAGAGAAGGAGGCCACTAAAACCTCTGTGCGCTAACAGACAGGAAATTAAGCCCACTGTGGCCAGTCCACTCACTGTCTCCAAACAAAAAGCCATCATATTCCTAACAGGTGCACTTTTTTTTTTTCCGAGATCTGAGAAACGATTTGGGATCTGAGAAACCCTGTGTTCTCAGGCAAAAGAGACAGGCAAAAGACATCTTAAGTCTAAAATGTAGCAATTTAAAGCTTAACTTTAAAGGATTAAATTTCACGTTTATGCTTCTTGTTATCTTTTATCTTTCAAATTTGAGGGTTCATTCCAGTTAGGAAGGTCTTAATATTTATGATTCTGGCCAAAGAAAACTAAAAGCCAGGAAAGAAAAGGTCTATCTAAAAGAAACCTGTGTGCATCTGTATAACAAAATGCCTGAACCTGGGAAATTCCCTAATGAATTAATTTTTTTTTCTTCAGTCAGAGGCTTTCTTTCTTTTTATTGTATAAAAGATTCTCAGTGTGATTCAATTTTTCAATTTTTATTTAAATTTTAAAATTTAGTCTTCAAGAGGGCGTGAAATTGATGTAAAGTGAATGTTGGTAAGGGACGGACTAACTGGACCAGTCAAATTGCAAGCTTGTGGCCAAAAAAGTGTATAAAAGATATCATATGCTCTGTGGCTTGTAGGCACAGTGACCCAGGCTGAGACAAATTTGTAAAAAAAAAAAAAAAAAAAAGTTACAAACACAGACCTAACCCTCAACACTGACCCTATGCCTAACCTTCATAACTTTTTTTTTTATACAACTTTGTTATTAATCCGCAAGAGTAGTTATAAACCCGATTTTCAATATTGGTTTGTTTGTCTTCAGATCTTATGACATTTCCCCTTTGACCTCTAGGTGAATGTTTTCCAAATCAAATAATATACAATGACTTCCACATGACATTAACCATCAACGGTCCTCCTCTTGTAAAGTTTATCTATTGATAAGTCTATTTCCAGTTGTTTATACACCGCTGTGTAGAAATGGTTTAATTCTTGAGTTGGTAAAGTAGAGTTATGACAGTCATTGGTGTCAACACCAGAATGTGGACATCAATCTGGTGCAACTGCAATCTGAATACCTCATCCTTGAACAGGAGGAGCGCAACATTTCCTTTGCAATGCACCACTGTTTCCTGTTTTCTTCTTAAACTGTGTGATCTTGGTCACCAAGCAGGGTGGACACTGCTGACCATGTATGAGTATTTAAGTATTTAAGATAAGGTCATATTATGTTTGGCATTGCAAATACCATTTCTACTCTTTAACAGTAATGTGTACAAACAACGATGAACAATCACATTTAGGGAAGGGGTAATTACAATCACTATAACATTTAGCAGCAGTAATTGTTAAAAAGCACTATGATAGTTCTTCACTTTGTGTTGAGAAAGCATGACACAGCTAAACTGCTAAGAGGAAACAGAGTGGCAGTACACTAAAAAATAAAATATTGTGCAACCCATGAAAAGCATGATAGTCGTAGATTTATTATTTATTTATTTGACCACTTTCAGTTTGTTGGGGATGATTTTAAAAGCTGTAAAAACCCAACTAAATATAGCCTAAAAAATAAAACAGTTTTGCAACCTTGTGGAAACTTACGAACTTACTGTTCATACAGTGAGGGTGAAGGTGAAAACTTCATTCTAGCACTGCAAGCATTCTTTCCTGCTGTTCCTATGGTCAGGTTAAAGGCAGATGTGTGAATAACGCATCAACACCTCATGCTAAAGTCTAGACAACAGTCCAGGGCATGTACAATAAAAAAAAAAAAAAAAAAAAAGACAGTGTCACCGCTATAGGCCTTCCTTCTCTAACCTCAAGCTTCTTCTGGTGGTGCGTATGATATTTAAAGTGTAGGTTCTTCCTACCACAATCAAAGAGTCTATTCTCATGCTTTCAAAGACAGTTTGTGGTATACTACATTTTGTGTAAATAAGAGATTGATTGCAAATCTGGGAAACTCACAAAGGAACATAATTCTATAACAAGAAGGTTACAAGCAAATACAATGTGAACGTTGCAAGTAAAACAGGGTTTCATATTACATTAGATACAGTAAGTAGACCATTTCATAAAGCCACAGGAAATGTGTAAGCAACAGCAACATAAGCGAATATCCTGTAATTAATGTAGTATCTGTGGCATCTGTGAAACATGGCTTGCTGTAATATAGTGATAGAAAATTAGGATTTGTTTTGTTGTCCAAAATATTTAATTACTATTAAATACCCATTGTGATATTCATGGTAAAGTTAGCAGAGGATATTTCTGAAAGATAGGTTTCCCAAAAAGTATAATCATAAAAAGGTAAAAATTCCTTTAGATTACACACACACACACACACACACATATATACATATATATATATATATATATATATATATACTACATAGATGCGTTTTAGACACTTTATGCTGGTCAGTGTTGTGGAGGATCTGGGGCCTAGCCAGGGAGCAGTGGGTTCAAAACCTTTAAATTACATACAGTCAAGAAAAAAGGCAATTTATATCACAGCGCTGTTAAATTTTCAAATCTGATTAGTCAGAATGTGTTGATTAATTTTCTATAACAGCAGCTCTGTAAATCAAATCACAGTAGTTTTATACTAATGTGCTCATTCTAATATGTTATTGTTTCAGTTCATTCACAGGGACACAATCTAAGGCTAATAATAAACAGATTAAAAATGTGCTGTTATTTAACAAAGAAAAACATCTTTCTGTAAGCAGACATTTATTTAACGTTTATGGAGGTTTATGGAATTTACACAGATCAGCCATAACATTAAAACCACCTGCCTAATATTGTGTAGGTCCCATTTGTGTAGGTCCCTTTTGTGCCACCAAAACAGCTTGGACCAGTTGAGGCATGGACTCCACAAGACCTCTGAAGGTGTGCTGTGGTATCTGGCACCAAGACGTTAGCAGTAGATCCTTTAAGTCCTATAAGCTGTGAAGTGGGGCCTCCATGGATCTGACTTGTTTGTCCAGCACATGCCACAGATGCTCAATCAGATTGAGATCTGATGAATTTGAAGGCCAAGTCAACAGCTTGAACTCTTTGTCATGTTCAAAGTAACTTCCACATGAATGCCAGGACCAAAGGTTTCCCAGCAGAACATTGCCCAGACCATCACACTGCCTCCACCGACTTCCCATAGTGCATCCTGGTACCATCTCTTCCCCAGGTAAGCGATGCACATGAACCCGGCCATCCACATGATGTAAAAGAAAATGTGATTCATCAGACCAGGCCAGCTTCTTCCATTGCTGCATGGTCCAGTTCTACAATGCTCATGTGACCATTGTAGGCACTTTCGGTGGTGGACAGGGATCAGCATGGGTACTCTGACCGGTCTGCGGCTACGCAACCCCATACGCAACAAGCTGTGATGCACTGTGTGTTCTGACACCTTTCTATCATAGCCAGCATGAACTTTTTCAGTAATGTATGCTACAGTAGCTCTTCTGTGGGATCGGACCAGACGGGCTAGCCTTCGCTCCCCATGTGCATTAATTAGGCGCCATGACCCTGTCAATGGTTCGCCTGTTGTCCTTCCTTGGACCACTTTTGGTAGGTACTAACCACTGCATACTGGGAACACACCACAAGGCCTGCTGTTTTGGAGATGCTCTGACCCAGTTGTCTAGCCATCACAATTTGGCCCTTGTCAAAGTCACCCGGATCCTTATGCTTACTTATTTTTCCTGTTTCCAACATATCAGCTTTGAGAACTGACTGTTCACTTGCTGCCTAATATATACCACCCTTGACAGGTGCCATTGTAATGAGATAATCAATGTTATTCACTTCAGGTGACTGGTGTATAGTTATAGCTTTAAGTGATAATAGGAACTAACTTTTGTCATGGGCATTCCATAACATTAAATAATGTTATGTGATGTGTTGTTCATTAATAAATTTCAAATTGTAATCATTGGCAAATTGATGCGGTATAAGAGGAATAAAACACTTTGGCACATGCTGATATTGAAAGATAATTAACTTCAGGGTGGTAACAGTAATGCCAGCCTGTCACTGATTATTTTCCTATAACAGCAAGCCCCAAGTGTCTTTTCCTTTCATAATTTATAGCAGGACCTTTTTAAGTGTTTTATGTTTCACAGACTTTCCTCGCTTCTCAATAACAAAAATAAAATGGTCAAATGGTGTATGCGAGATTAAAAAAGACAGTGTAATAGTGAACAAAGTTTCACGTTATAAAGCATAAAGCATATCACATTTCTAAATGTGATGTAATGAGCTTGTGCTCAGGCTTTGCCCTTATAATTGCCTTCAGCTCAAAACAACATCTGGGTTGTTTAAGTTGCAATATTCAGGCCTTGTAGCCCACTTTCTGAAACATTCCTCCTGATATAGCTATTATATCTTTGTCAGATGTCATACACTCCTGGAGACCAAGAAGGACATAGCAAAGAATAAGAGTAAAGACGAAAGCACTCCAGTAGTTTTAATAAACTGAATCAGATTATTTTGTAATATATACAGCAATCCTAAAAAGCTTTGCAGTAGCATAGAATTTTCTGAAAAACAATGTGTAAACCTACAAGGTCATGTACAACACAAAAGATATGTTCAGAGGTTAACACATTTTGTTTGCGTGCTTCGCAATTGCTCCACAGGCCAAGCTACAACGCAAACGCTCTCACAAGTCATTCACTTACAGCCTAACAAGAAGTGAACCTGAAAGAGAGTCCCCCCCTCCCCCCGACTTCTGCTTTTTGGAGAGGAGAGGAGAGGAGAGGAGGCTGCTTTATTTGTGTGGATCTGCGTGTGTATTTGCTGTTTTTTTGGCTACATTAAAGACAGACATGCGAGGTCTCAGACAGCCACAAATGTAAAACTGCTAGCAATAGTGAGTGTCTCATAATATCCTGCTCTTTTTGTAGCGCATGAATGTACCACAGTGCTCTACTCACTGATTTGTATGTCTAAACCTCAAAATTTGAAGAGTTCACCATTTCCATGTGTATTTTTGTAATAAATCTGAGTAAATGTGATCTTTTTGCTAAAGCAGAAGTTGAATATATCTATAAAAGACACAAATCCATGTCCATGTCTGTAAAAGGACATGACATTTTGGCTCGAAAAGAAACAAAAAAGCTCTGAGTCTTTATTTAGCTGTTCATTCAAACGCAGAAGTGAAAGTTCTCTCAATTCTTTCTCTTTGTTTTTTTTTCACATACACATGAAGCCTGCTATATGTGTAACTTTTTCTAAGCCTGTGTGGCCTTGATGTCTACCTGAAATCATTATAATGAAGTAACTGAAACTATACTTCCTTCCTAGCTAACTTGTTCCTATCTTTCCCTTTCATTCCCTGTTACAAAGTTTATGCATCGCACCATCTCCCCATATCCTCCATATTCAGCCTGTACTTCTAATCCCATGTGTCTTCAGCAGAGGCATAAGGAGGGGCTGAATGATTTAAAGTAGGGTTTCTCAAATGGTTTGTAACCATTTTAAGTGTAAAACAAATTCCATAGACCCCTTCAGTACAGATTCATTTCATGAACAGTATTTAAACGCGTACGACAATTTTTGTCTATTTATTAAAGCCATAGATTTTTTTAGTCCTGAACTTTCCACTGATAGAAAGCATAAAGTTAATAAATAAATATAATACTTCAACTGTTTCCACTGCTGTAAATAAATACACAAAATCACACACTCCCCGGCTATGCTTTATGGATCCCTGGTGGTCCTCAGACCCAGTGGAGGCTAGTTCATAGGGGTAGGTGAGGCAGTGTATATATCAGCCATTCAACAAATGTTAATCTAATGTAATCTAAGTGTAAGTGCAGACAATGTGTCTGTGATGTATGAAACCATTTCTATTGTATGATATATTGCAAATTTATTGCAGATTGGGAAATGGAAAGGGGAAAGGGAAAGCAAGTGCACCACAATGACCTTGTTTTCTATGCAAAGGCTGAGAAAAAGAAGAAAAATATGTCTCTTTTTTCCAATGGCCAAAGCATTTGGGCTAGTTTCGGGATCTTTTGTGTGGTTTTTCAGATGTAGTTTAGCTGGAAAGTTTGTTGAAACCTGGCAATCCTGGTTAATGATTTTGGCTCTTCGGCAAGCACACCGAAGTGTATTGTATTGAACACAGCTGAGCAAAGGTACATCTAAAACCACTCAAAATGAGCTGTTAGACTGTATAGTGGATGACTGTATGTTGTTGACTATTATGGGGTTATTCGTAATTCACTAGATATTAAGCTATAGTATAAGTCAAGTGTGATAGCCTCTTGACTTAATTTAAAAATCTATGGTCATGAGCCATCGAAATACAGTTATGAGTCACAATCATTCCTAATTTAACAAAATGCAATGATAGTATTTACTATTATGATTGCTAATGACCTCATATGTAGACTCAAATTTTTGTTTAAGCATTGTTTAGCTTCAAAGTTTATCTTTATACTTATACAATAAATTTAGGACATAGAATAATTCACACACTTAATTTACACACAAAAAGGAGTTGGCATGTTAAATTAGCATTCATTCAAATACCCGTAGTGAGTTTGTTTAGAGCTAAAGTCAACATCTCAGACCTGTAGCTGAATTAAGCTAGTTTTGCTTTTGTTTTAATAAGTTCCCAAAAGTACAAGCAAGCAGCGAGGATGTAAAGAGCTAATGTGCAGTGGTCCGGACTATACACATTTAAGCAAGATGCATGCAGCCTTCCCACGATTGCGCCATTTCTGTACTATCTAACAGGGACCATGAAGCAAGAGCAACAACATGCCTGCAAGCTGATGAGGAAAGGCTGTGTAGGAAGCTTGGCGCTAAACATAGGCTAATAACGCCTTGTCCAGTATATGCTAATGTAACCTGTACTTGTCAAGAGAAAGGAAAAAAAAGAAAAGAGCATAACTCACAAACCTAATAGCAAGAAATGACCAGAAATGACCACATATCACCTTCCCAATATTCATTGGTCTACAATGCTGCTGGCAAATCACCCCTATATATATGTAAAACCTCTAATTTATGCAGCTGTCTAAAATAACAGGGGGAAATAGATGCTGAGGTGGCTGTTAAATGTACAGTGTGTATTAATACACCAGAAAAATAGTAAATGTCATCAGATTCAGTCAAGATATGCAGACAGCTGTGGCTCGACCAGCCTGTAGTTACAGCAGCTGGATTTGTGGTGGAACAAAGTCAGTACAATAACAATAAATAAATAAATAATTAAATAAATAAATAAAATAATTAACACTTTTGAGTACATTCTAAGTTAAAAGGAAACATTGATGATTCATCATCTGGTAAATATTTCACTTCCCACACTGAAAAATCAAGAAAAAACCAACAAAAATAAAAACATATTACCTCTACTTGCATATATCACATAGAAATCATGTTGTTTTGAGGATTTATGAGGATCACTCTATGTTCTTAAAACATACTATCTTCTAACATAAACATCTTCTTATATAGACCTTTGACTAAGAAGTGTATTCAACTATGAAACACTATAATAT
The DNA here is from genome assembly GCF_027358585.1 of Pangasianodon hypophthalmus. Classification (NCBI taxonomy): domain Eukaryota; kingdom Metazoa; phylum Chordata; class Actinopteri; order Siluriformes; family Pangasiidae; genus Pangasianodon; species Pangasianodon hypophthalmus. The sequence goes on along the minus strand of NC_069734.1, from coordinate 6,614,855 downwards.
TTCGGTTCGTTAATTGCTCAATTTTTAATTGTTTCATGTGATGTTTTAAGTGTTATTTTTATTCCCCATATTTGAATGCTGTTTGTAGTTGCCTTCCTGTCCAGGGCTCTTTTTATTAATAAATCTTTTTTTTTTCTCAGTGTGCTTACCCTGGTTAAATAAAGATTAAATAAATAAATAAAACAAGGTCCCAATTATTATGCAGTGCTAAGGAGATCTATCTATCTATCTATCTATCTATCTATATATATATATATATATATATATATATATATATATATATATATATATATATATATATATATATATATATATATATATATATAAAACATTTTTTACACATTGTTAAACATATTCAGTGAAATTATGATATAGATGCCGTAGGGGTGAATGAGTGTGTGAATGTTTGTGCATGGTCCCATGAGAGTCAACATGTCAACATATCTCTCATGCACTCTTATAAAAGATGGTTCTGTTCATAAAGTTTGCATACCCCATGCAACAAAATGAAGACTATATTTAACCAGTGAAAATTATAGCAGGACATTTACTGTGCATCACATATTTCTCCATTATCTCAAATAAGAAGTGAAGTATTTCACTACAAAAGTGTGCTTGCTGATTCCCATTTCCTACACATTTGTTGTAACATATCTGGTTCATAGCTGAGACTGAGAGGGTCATGAAAAAACATACTTATGGAATATTTTTATGTTAATTCTGCATTGTGCTCTGACCTGCAGCATACACCCACATCTTGAAATTCTATGCTTTGTAGATAACCTGCCCCCCATTCATAACCCATGGGGGTGCAAACCTTTGCACTTGACTATATTTTTCCAATGTCTCCTTCAAGAACCTGTAGGACTTTCTTGAAATATTTTACTGTGAAAACGGGCAATATTTTTTAAATCTAAGTTGGTTAAAAATCATCAGCATTCCTGGTATTTGTATATGGTGCTTAGCATTCAAAGTTTTACACCACTTATCATAATTTGCTTGGCTCGTGATGTGGGTTCGGCTGCTGAGACATACTTTTAGTATGCAAAACTGAAAGATACAAAGATACAACATTATCTCTCTCTCTCTCACACACACATACACACATATAAAAAAGAGTGGGAAGGAAAATATATAGTACATTTTTCCCTAAAGCTTTTCTGCCAGATAAGTTCATCCAGTTCATTTAGTCAGACTCTCTTTAATTGGGAAATGTCTCAAATTTCCTCGAATAGAGTGGAAAGTGGAGTAACTTCAGTTTTTGAATGTCTGGTTTGCCTGTTATCTTCAGTTTCAGAAGACTGCTCTCCCTGTTTCAGCATAATGGTTTCATTATTTACAAATCTGCAGCAAACCTTTATCTGTTTGTGAATTTAGAGTTTAGGATGGCGTGGTGTTGCAGTGGGTAACATTGCTGCGTCACAGCTCCAGGGTCTCTGGCTCAATCCTAAACTCGGGTTACTGTTTATGTGGAGTTTTTCTGGGTTTTCTGGTTTCCTCCGCTGTTCAAAAACATTCCATGAGGTGAACTGGCTATTCAAAATTGTGAATGTCTGAGTAAATGTGTCTGCATAGTGGCCTGCAAATAGACTGGCATCCCATTCAGCTTGTATCCCTGCTTAACACCCAGTGTTCCTGATGCTCCAGATCCACCACAATGCTGACCAGGATAAAGCGTTTTCTGAAGATGAATGAATACATGATTTCCTGAATGTATAGAATTTTTATTAAAACAATTACGAATAGTCAGAAGGACCAGGAGAGAGCCAAACTAACAATAGTTACAGTGTACCTTCAATAGCTTACTTTAAAATGATCAGTGCTACACAGCTAGTTGGATAGATCTCAATCACATCCTTGTAAGCCAAAGTAACATTTCGGCGCCGTGTGAATTCCATGATCACGCCAAGATATTTGCTTGTAAAGAGAAAACTCCATCTCCTCTCAGTGAAGTAACATGAAAAACCAACTCACACTTGCAGATTCGTAATGTTTCACAAGAAGTCATAAGAAAGGATACAAAGGTTAGGGTTGGGTGTATCATTGGTGTTTGTATCATTTCTTACAACTCCATCCATTTGAAATTAAATAAAATCAAACCACATCACTCTTTGAAATTAAATGAAATGATCTTGAGATTACATTGCTAAATGATGCGTTAGATGTAATTCATGTAATTATTATATACTGTACTGGTTCACAACTTCTTTAAATTAGATTAATAGTCAAGTATAATCAAATTTCTTTCTGGAAGACATATTTGAATTAGTCTTCTTTTCAGATAGTATTTGCCATAAAGTACTCAATTGTATCTTTACAGCATTGAACCTATTCTGAATATTTCAAAATATGACAGGCATGCTTATTCTGCTTTAAAAATATTGGGTAACACCAAAGCCAACTGATGTTTAGTCCTTACAACTGAAATAGCTTTACTTGGTATTTTAGAAGGTTCAATGAAAACACTCAGAAGAATATGAGTATCAATGTAGTGCAGTCTCCAATGCTGGGTTTTATCATAATTATTTGTCTTTGGTAACTTCCCCAGCCCTGGGAACAACATTTCAGATGATCTTATGCTCAGGGCTTAGCACTGAAAAAGTGACAGTTTGAACTGGAACTGGAATTTGAATATATTTTCATACAATTTCAGCATAATAAAGCAACGATGTGACATCTCTATTCTTAATTTTGTATTACGTATAAAAGCTCGAATGTATTTGAGTATGTAATTGTATTTGGCCTGTAACACAATTCAGGATAGGATTCAAACTTGGATAACCTTAAGTAATGTCTGTCTACAGATCACAGACCAGGTGATGACCAAGTCATGTTTATAAATATTATACACATAAATGTTAATACTCCTCACTGCAAGCAGTAGTCAGTTAGCTAACCTGTGCTAACCTGACTGGATTTCTGACAGGATCTTTAAATTATACTCATTATTAATAATCCTCACTGCTAGTAGTAGTCGGTTAGCTACCCTGCGCTAACTTGATTGGATTTCTGACAGGATTTTTAAATTACGCTCGTTAATAATCCTCACTGCTAGCAGTAGTCAGTTAGCTAACCTGTGTGGATTTCTGACAGGATTTGTAAATTATACTCATTATTAATAATCTTCACTGGTAGCAGTATTCAGTTAGCTAGCCTGTGCTAACCTGACTGGATTTCTGACAGGATTTTTAAATGATACACATAAATGTTTATAATCTTCACTCTAGCAGTGGCCAGTTAACTAGTCTGTGCTAACCTGACTGGATTTCTGACAGGATTTTTAAATTATATTTGTTATTAATAATCTTCACTGGCAGCAGTAGTCAGTTAGCTAGTCTGTGCTAACCTGACTGGATTTCTGACAGGACTTTTAAACTATACACATAAATGTTAATAATCTTCTCTCTAGCAGTATTCAGATAGCTAGCCTGTGCTAACCTGACTGGATTTCTGGCAGGATTTTTAAATTATACACGTAAATGTTAATAATCCTCACTGTTAGCAGTAGTCAGTTAGCTAGTCTGTGCTAACCTGCCTGGATTTCTGATCAAATTCCTAGAGATTTTTTAAAATTTTTTGCCATGTTCACAGGCTACATAATAATACAAAACTATGTTTAAAGTGTATGTATGTAAATGTGGATTTTTAAAAGCATAGGATATTTTGAGTTTTACATTTGAGGTGGTTTTTATTGACCATTGGGCTGTTTTTTTGTCATGCAGACCCGGTAACTTTGGACTCTAAAGCAGCCAGCCTCGTATTAAATAACATGTACTAAACAACTTTTCAGTTGATTTTAGTTACTATTTCAACCTGACAAAAAAGTCTCTGGGAATTTATTTGGTCAGTCTGAGAGACTAAGGCTAACTACTGGAGTTTCCTGACCAATCCAGAAGGGCTGGCAAATCCATTTTCATATTATAAAGGAGTTACTGAAGATAAATGAATAAATGACATATTAATAACATATTTTTTTATTATTTATAATAATATTTTAAATTATTTTGCACGATTAGGATTAACAGCAAAAAAATAAGGCCTTAAACAGAACCTGCTCTAAAGATAATGCTTCTTACTGTAATTAAAAAAAAAAACAACAACAAAAAAACAAAAAACAAAAAAACAAAAACACAGTATCATTATGCACCATGTGATGTATCATAATCATGATATCATAAGCATGATCTTGATTGCATAATAACTGCCAGCATTACTGGTATTGTTTAAATGGAGAGTTTTCTTCATGCGCTGTCGCATGACGATGTTATCTATTCTCCCTGCTTGTCTTTGTAAGAGATTAAAACTGTTGCAAGATAACGTCTCACCCGCCACCTTATCCATGTCTGATATCTGCAAAGAGAAAAGGCTTTGATAAGTCAAACTGAGTCTGATTGTCAAATTGAGTACTTTTTGTTTCAAAAACACAAAAATGTTTCTCATTAATTATGACATTTCTTTTATTTTCAATTTGTCATCTACTAGCCCAAATCATGCAGAAAAATGCTGAACTGAATTATGATGCACAATGTGATTTGGAGAATAATATACGACTCAAGGGTATAGTTACTTTTGGGAATAGCTTGCAAAATAGAAAATTAGAAGACCCCCTAAGTCATCTAAGGTGGCACCAATTATTCCTTCATCCTACGTTAAGTTTGTAGAATGGAAGGCCTGGAGGTGGACAACGTCGGCTGAACTGTCTCTGATTGGCTATTGGGGGAGGTGACACAACGTGTCTGTTCTAACTGAGTAGTTATAATCCCCACCTGACATCACTCTAAAATCAGGAACCAGCAGGACACACACACACTCACACATACCCAAAAATAAAGAAGTAACAAACAGAAAGCTCTATTGTTTTGCCACGGTCGCTATTAGGCTAACACTTGCATTGTATCTGTACTTGGCTTCTTTTTTATGGGCCCTGGGAGCTGCGTGGCCCCAGTGGTAAGGTGTGTGTGCGCGGAGTCTTTAGTTTCATTTACTAAGAGGAAATTTAGAGTTGTGCAATGGCTTGGGGGCTGTTTTGAAAGCAATTGAGAAAGCGCATCGAGCTAGAGTGCGTGAAGCGGAGAAGACTCCATGTTGTCTTCATACAGAATGGAGGGGTACATCATCCCGCCTGTAAGTATTCCTCATCTTCCGTGTGTGTGTGTGTGTGTGTGTGTGTGTGTGTATGTGTGTGTAATGTCAGGGTAGCTTAATGTAAAACTAGGTAAAACCCAGACTTTGGATTCAGTAATGAAGCGACTTCCCGATAATAGCTGATGCGACAACGTATCAGTCACCCTACTGTAATATTTTCCTTGTTAGTGATGAACAGTTATTATACCAGTAGAAGGTCAAAGATATCTAGAATAATATTCCCACTTTGTATTTAGTATTTTGCAGCCATTCTTTATCATTAAAAAAATAAATAAGTGAGAGTCAATTTAGCTGAATATGAGCTGTGACTGACGTGTAGTTCTGTTCATGATGTTACACATTATATTAGTCAGTGTTTAATTTATACATAAACATGCATGTATTTATACACATTATATCAATTATATATATTATCTTAATAATTTGTTATAATTTGCAATAACTTTAGTAATTATTATTATTATTATTATTATTATTATTATTATTATTGCAGATCTGCTTGAAGATTGAATCACTTATTGTTGTTGGCTTTCCTGCATATTCTCCAACTGGTTTATTGAATTATATAAATTTCACCTCTACAATGATAAAAATCACAACTGATTAGGAGCAAATTTGATTCATATATAACACAGTGCATGATTAGCAATCATTTAAAATAACCACTAAATTTACGACCAAATTCTAACCTAAGAATTAATTTGCTTTCAGATATGAACATTATCAAATACTAAAATATAATTTCTATGTGTAATAGAAAAAAAGCTGGACTGGCTGGATGTCACAGGCACCGTCTGAATTTAAAGATTACTGGGCACTTGTAAATAAAGATGTGAGGCTTCTATCATACTGCATTCATTCTTTTGTATAAAACTCGGGGTTTATTCCTGTATTTTACTGACATTGTTCGATTTCTGGTTACAGCCAACGGAAGATATGATCTATGAACCTGACATCTACCGACAACAGATGGAATATCAATACATCATCGATGAAAGCCAGAGTGGTGAGATGCTATTTGTATTTACATCAATTCATCATTATGGATATACTGCACTACGCTGGGGCAGACTGATAAAATGCATGTCTTTGGAAATATTTTAAGAGATATTATTTTTTAAAACTGAAACCTTACCAAAATAGCTTGTTCATCTGACACACTTAGAGTCCCATTTTAACACCAACGTGGTTGAGCTAACGGTTTAAAATCACACCCAGAGCTGCTGGGAATTCATTCGTGGGGGGCGTTTAGGAGAGCTAGCGAGTGGAACCAGGCAAGTGACCCGACACCAAAGCAGGAAACAGATGCATTATTTTGACAGGCAAGAAAACTATAGACGTAGAACGACAAATATCCCCAAGGGTCTGCTACCATGAAGAATCTAAACTAACCCCACAAATTTATCAGAAAGATAATTTGACAGACAAATTTGACAGACAATTTAGCATGTGCTAAAACATGTACATAGTACAGAAAAGATATGATATGATAATATAGACATGGATGTGTCTCATTTGGGTTCCTATATTCAGGATTTTGGCCTGACCTTTGTGTGCTCTGGTGTTTAGCATTTCTCTTCTGAGAACCAATGCGACTTGGTGTGATGTTAAAAAGAAAAGTGAAAATAGAGGTGTCAAAGGAATGCTAATTACAGAAGAACATAAGCAAAACAACAAGTTTGATACAACCATTTAACATGAACATTTGAAAGATTTCCATTGATTTGCTTATTAATTCTTTGTCATTTTTGTTCCTTGGTGATCATTTTACTGTACTCTTGGAAGTCTGTCTTTGTCTATTCCATACTGTATTGGATCCAAGGATTGAAAAAATGCAACAAAAAGATTTATAAGCAGATATGCATTCCAGTTGTGGAAAATACCAAGCCAAAAAAATGAAACACCAGGCGTTTTGAAGCGTTTACAGTATTAAAAACTGCTGAAGGAAACAGTGGTGTGAACAGGAAATAGCATGACACATATAGTCCTGGTGGTTTTAGCAAAAAACAAAAAACAAAAAACCCAAAAAACCCTACAAATTATCTTACAAATCGAACATAATACAATACAAATCTAAAATGGACAACCAAATAACCATGTTTTTTTTTTTTTTTTTTGAGTATCTAATGGTAAAAGCATTATTCATGCCTTATACATGTTATCATAGCATTTGCTTACCCTTCATCTGGCCTCATTTGTCTAGATCATACTTGGGAGTACAATGCACACCATGTCCACCCTGGGGACTTTGAGAATTTGACAGAGAGCCACTTCACGGAGCTCCAGAGTGTGCAGCAGGTTCATCCTCCCAGTGCGCATCGCTTTCCTGATGTAGAGCCTAACCATTTTCTGGAGTCCGGTCTGACTGGACACCATCTGGCACTGCCTCCTCCACAGGTGAGGGTCTACAAATCACAGATAATCTACTGCTAAACTACTGAGAATAAAAATGAAAAGACAGAAAACAAAATCTCACCACAAAAGCCAGAACAATATGACTACAAAGATGCTCTGATTATCATGGCAAAGGATCGGATCTTTACATTGGCGGATAAAGATCCTGAGCTTGAATGAGGCTCATGTTTTCCATGAATTCACATAATTTATTGGGGTAATTTTTGTGCTAGAATTTCCTAGACCGTTTGGTTTAGAGTCCAATAGTCCAATATGGTGTCTGGAGAATCCAATTTGCATTAAGACAACCTGCAGGAAATTTTTTGCTGAAATTTTAGTGTTACCAAACTTTGTTCATTTGTTCAGTTGTTTTTGCTGTTATGGAGAATGGCGAGTACATCTGCACCCAGGCTGTTTCTCAACTCACCCTTATCCTGGCCCGTCCTCACCACTTTCACCACAGCAACAGTGCTGCATGCTCACCAACCGCCATTACACACCCCCTCCCCACTTACACAAACACTACCGCACCGAGTTGTGACACACACACACACGTTCCCAGACAACAAAAGCGACTGTATGAACCTGAACACACAGAACTCACTCACTCACACACACACACACACACACACAATCATGCTTCTATTCAGTCAGGCATGCCTCATGCACAATTTATAGGATTTCTATCATTATTGAATTTGGTGCTCAATTTCATTTGAATAAATGCTATTCAGAAATTATTAATAAATGATTAACAGTCTGACAATATGAAAATATGACTTAGGCCTTAGGCACATGCAAAAAAATAAATCTGCAAAACAAAACTGCTTTAAAAATAATGAAAGGAATTTTTTAAATATACAAAAATGTACCATGAGGGGTAGAAAATGGAAACATCTATACCAAATCAGTTTTTGGTGTGACCACTCATATCTGTTCTCTTAGGTACTCTGCAGTCATGCAGCTTTATAAAGAAATGGGTTAGTAGGTTAAAAAAAATCAAATAAAATTTTAATAAACAATCATTATAAATAATAATAACACTACTTTTGCACAGTACTGTAAAATATAAAAATAAGTGTATTTTCATGGTATGTTCTTACCAGACAGAATATATGAAACACATGGAGAGCAAAATGAGCAGCGCACAGAGAGACAAAGGCTGAAAACGATCTATAGCTCAGAATGGGAAGCAGGTTAGAGCATGACTGTGATTAGATCTTCTATATCTGGGTGGGCTCCTGTTCTCAGATACTAACCACAGTATAGGCTATAGAAAAGAGAGCTTTTCCCCTCTTGTAGAGCGGTGGACTTGCAGGAGGAAAAAGAATGGCAGGCTGATTTACTGCCTCCTGTAACACGCATGGCCACTGACACACAAAGTCCCAGCAGCACAAACTGTGACACTTAGTCTGAAAATAACCTTCTTCTGTTAGTCTTATCTGATGTGTTGGTGTTGTATTTGAAAATATGGTACATGGTGCGACTGGGAACTTGCGCTAGCCTATTTACGTGAATTCAACTATATTACATAGGGTTTTTTTTTTCCCTAATTCTTTTTTTAAGAATATGACAAACAGTTCTCTGGGCTAAGTATATGATTAGCACTGGATTAAACATAAAAGTGTGAATTGCAGTTCTAGCCACAGCTTACTTAAAATATACAAGTTGTTTAGAGCTAGCTTGGCAGCCTGCAGCCCTCCCCTCAAAAGCACAGGGCCTGGTTTTAAACCATTAGATCCCACACAGGTTTCTCGCTTTTCTTTCCTGTTTAGATGTTGATAACAATATATAGCTCTGTGTGTCAAGGGGCTGTGCAAACTGTGTAAAAAAATGATTTCTGCAGACTTTTTTTTAGTTAAGTGGGTATATTTCAACACACGTGACCTTTTCCCAGTCATGTGGAAGCGTGCCTTCTAATGGGTCGCATGAAACGACACATGTGACAATGTGACCGTTCTCAAGATCTGGGCAGCTCAGCCGATTGACAGTGGATTTTGAAATACTTTTGTTATTTAGTTATTTTTCTCTGTTGTTGAACTTTGGCCAGTGGAGATTGTTGCCATTTATAAATGGACATAGAAACATAGTCAGGCAGGATGGTGTGGTATTGTATTAAAAGAACAGCATACTTATACCTCATAAGGAGCATACAGAGGTACAAGAGAAACTTCCCCTTTTGATATTTAGCCTTCTTATGATATCTCGATATAATATAGCACAGCCACCTGTTGACATAGGTGTGGGTTTCAGTCTTTTGGCAAATACTGTCACAAATCCCTGTGAGGAGAAGTCAAATTTATAAACAGAATCAGTATAATTTTATTCGTCATATACATTTACATGTATTAGGAATTTTTCTTGGTGTTTGGTCACAACATGATACATTCAACATATACATCTCAGACAACACAACACAATTACCATCCTAATATACAAATATTCTTATAACTGAAATCAATAAAATAAAATCCTGTCTTCACCCCTCTAGATGGCTTGTTTGCCCCGGCCGTCTGCGTATTACCCTCATAGTGTGCAGCCCTCACCTCTCCTGCGCAGCTCGGACGATGATGACCCCGGCAGTCGCAGTCCCCCCCTGGAGGTGTCTGATGAGGAGTGTATGAGGGACCACATCAGCTCTACCACCGGGGTAGAACATGGTGAGGATCCTCTAATCTCTTCCATACTATACAGTGCAGTCAATGGAGACCACACTGGCAGTCAGCCTGAGGCGCTACAAAAGGTCCAAAAGGAAGAACCTGTAGGAACTGTACAGGACAGTTTTGATTCCTGCTGTATTTAAGAACACAATCTATGGATGCTCAAAGATGTTAAAGTCATTTATAAATAGTCTGGTCTTAGGGAGAATGCTTGTATTTAATGACACTACAATAATGTCAGCAGTATCACACGTGCGTTTTTTTTAATTTAGGCTCGCTCCTATGGCACAGTAGTCAGTCATCTTCAGTAATCACTTTATCCAAGTTAGAGTGGCATTGGAACCGGAGCCTATCCCAGGAACACTAGATGCGAGACAGGAATACAACCTGAGTGGAGCACCAGACTATTGCAGAACACCATGCACAAACACATTCACATTTGGAAGGTGGGAAGAAAATGAAGAACCTGAAAGAAACCCACACAAACACAGGGAGAAAACTCCAGACAGCAACCTGAGCTCATGATCAAACCTGGTACCTTGGAGCTTTGAGGCGGCAACACTGCCCTCTGCATCACCAAGCTATCAAATGTAAAACCTTTCAGCAGAAATAATTTGGCAGCTTTCCAGAAAGCTTTCTGCTTCGCTTTGTTCATCGCTCAGGGAAAGAGAGAAAGAAACAGATCATATTAACCGACAGGAAAAACAGGGAACAGGTGTGACGTTAGGAATTACACCTGTAGCTTTTCCCCTAAACACCACCCTCTGGCTAAACCACACCCCCTCCTGCTACAGATACATTAGAGGCAACCCTATCTTGGGCAAAATGTGTAAGAATTCTAATATTTTATAATGGATTTCATATGGGTTAAGTTAGAAGAATAGTTACAAGCTGTAATGCCACACCTCGCCCTGACCATAACCATTTTACTAAGTGCTGACTTATATGAATTCTTACAAAATATGCAGTCCTAAGTCCTAAGGTGTAGACAGCAAATCCAAGTGATGTCACTTCTGCAAATTAATGTCAAACTGAAAAAGACTCTGTCTTCCCCTACATTTCCCTTTAACCAGGCCAACAGAAAACAAGCTACTTTCTGAGAAAGGTCACATTCCTTAATCACCAAAGATCCCCCACTAAAAAAAGCAGCTCCAGCCAACTTTTCCTGTGTTTATGTTTGTCGTTTTCTGCCTAGGAAACAAGAAGAAGATTCGTCTGTATCAGTTCCTGCTGGACCTTCTGCGAAATGGGGACATGAAGGACAGCATCTGGTGGGTGGACAAAGAAAAGGGAACTTTCCAGTTCTCCTCCAAACACAAAGAGATTCTGGCCCACCGCTGGGGAGTGCAGAAAGGTAACCGCAAGAAGATGACCTACCAGAAAATGGCCAGGGCACTGAGAAACTACGGCAAGACTGGAGAGGTCAAAAAAGTCAAGAAGAAGCTCACATACCAGTTCAGTGGTGATGTGCTGGGAAAGAGCCACCTGGACAGAAAGGTGTACATGTAAAGAGGCAGAAAGATGGACAGAGGGACAGACAGATAGACAGGAAGAAAAAAGAAAGAGATAGACAGGGGAGACTTGGCAGTCTGTTGAAAAGAGAGCTCTACTCATTGGACTTGGAGCATTAGACTCTTCGCTTGCCCTTTATGTTCCTTTTAATATTATTCACCTTTGCATTAATTCAATGAACTTTCTCCATGAACTTCCAGCCCAGAGCTCACACTCCCATTTCAGCTGCATGTCCAATTAAAAACTTTCTATTCTCTAAACAGAAGAGAAGTGTAAAAAATATAAACAGTAAGATCTGATACATTAAAAAGATCTAATTTGAGTGAGTTTAAAAATTAAACCAAGCAGCTCTTGTGTAGAAGCTGTTGTTAACGTCTTCACTGATCATTAAGGGGGGTGTGTGGGGGTGGTGGATCACAAAAATACAAAAGCAGAAGTGAAAACAAATGACACAGGCTCACGCTGTACGGAAAATACGGCTGTCTCGTCTGGCCAACACACATGCGGTGTGACTCTGTTTTTACCATAAAGGGTGCTTTTTTTGACAAACCCTTGTTCAAGGGCTGTAAGATTTATATTCATTTTGTATATGAATAAATCTTTTTAAAATAGTAAAAGAAGTAAAATAAGAATGGTTGCAAAATCTTTACAGTTGTTTGGAGGGAACTGGTTTCATAATGTCCATTATTCATCAGTGAGTCCACAGAGGAGTATACAGATTCTTGTTTTGTGATAAAGCTTGAAAATGTATTTTAAATTTACTAAGAGATACCTTAATGGTCATTCAGTCTAGCACTATGTACTGGCTCTGTGCTTATAAGTTATATAATATATATAACCTTTATATAATTTTTATAAGAACACTGAGCTTTACAGTCTCTCATCTTGATCATGGGAGTATAAAGACAAAAATCTGATATTTAAAATATGTTTAATTCATCTATGGATCTCAGCCATCAAACTAAGAACTACTCATGTTCATTCGTAGTACAGCACTATAGCTCATGCGTGTTTGACTCACCAGCACCCCCTGTCAATACAATAAGTCCTATTCATAAATAATCATATTCACATGTAATGATCTGTGATGGTTTTGGTAAACTTAAAACCGACCAAACTTTTTCACTAAAGGACATACATGAAACATTGAGTGTATAGTATTTATTGGACAATATTAAATATGGTGCCTTGCATATAACAAATGCAAACACATGTATGTATGTATGTGTGCGTGTGTGTGTATATATAATATATATATACACACACACACACACAAACACACACAGTGGGGTTCAAAAGTCTGAGACCATTTTTAAAATCTACGATTTTCTTTTTTATTTTAAACTGGAAATAAACAATATGTTTTAGAATTCTGACAAAAAATGAAAAAAGAAAGGAAATGTTTAACATCTTAAATATTCAGGATTTCAAGATTCTGCACTATGTCAATGTGTAAATTAAATTATACAAATTTGTGATTTTACCATGTTGCAAAATAGAAGCCAAATGCACCAAATGTAAAATAGAAGCATTTTCACTAATGGTCTCAGACTTTTGGACCCCATGATATAATTTTTTATTTGTTCTTGAATTACCAAGAAATGCATTAGACTTCCTTACAATAAATGATTATGCTATGACAACTTACCAATTAGCACGGCATTAAAATTTCAAATAATAAAACTAATTGTACGTAGAAGCAATACTTTTTTCTGTACAAATAACCACTTCACAACAGCAAACAGAAACTAAAAACTGGTAAACCATGTTTACTGTAATGGAGATATCGATACTGGCAGACTGTGTGTACACTGGTGCAAGAATAGCAGCTTATCTTCATAGAAATGTTGCAGGAGATCTTCAGTCAGCTGGCGGGTTTAACAAGTGGAACATACCACTAAAAGATGGAAAAATTATAATCATTGCAAATGAGATTAGTCATTGCATCATCACACATTGTGAGACAAATTATTACAGTGTTAAAGATACCTCTTCTGTCATCCCTGCTGTCTTCCTTCCCTCTATGTTGAATGGAGGCTTCAAATAACCTTTGAAATGCAATTTAACCAAGTCATGGAATGTTGCCAGGCAATCCTAGAGAAATGACACAGAGATGGTCAAACTTGCTGTACTGAAAAATATCTGAAGCTCATTAAAGAAATATACAAAAAATAATGCAGAGATCAGATATCTTTCCACTTCAGCTAGGATGAGTTTGCATCCTAGTCATGTATGTGTAACAGTTTCCTATAACAAAACATTGACATGACTTGTGAAAATAGAAGAATTTCTTGTGGAGTGAAGTACTGTAGTGTGATTAGTGATGGACATAGTTAATAAAAATACTGCTCAAATGCTCAGTAAAATGATCAAGCATGCCAATATTTTAAATGTACTGAATGTCTGAGTGTGGACTTAGAGAGACGCCATTAAAATAAATCGCAAATGGCATTCTCTCTGACATGTAGTGCACTAAATACAACGACACAAAAGTATACCCTGTGTAGGGAACACACACTATGAATAGGAAAGCCATTTGTGATATGGCTTCACTTGAAGATGGCAGATTTTTCCAGACAATTCTGTAACAGCTACATATGATCAATCAATGGTCTCCACTCTTTCTAAATTCACCATCACATTCAAACTTGGCAATGAAACCAACAAAATGTGGGATGATGGGTGTTTTATTGGGCCATGACCTTACTGACTGGTTGAAAAGTGCTGTTAGTATGAATGTAGTAAAAGCCAGTCAGAACCAAACATGGGAAAGATGGCACTTATTTATGCATTGATTATTTTTACCCGTTCCTCCTTGGAACAAATGTAAGTGAACCATCGGAGTCCTGCAGCCACGTGTGTTATCTCATCAGCATAAATCACCTCCAGGATCTTTACTGAGCTTGTGTCTCCTTGCGCTGCAAAGCGGGACAGTGTCTGAGGGTGCACGTCTAAGCCCCTAAGAAAACCCACAAAAAAACAAACAAAAAACCCAGCGTCTTTATTGGAGTTGAATTTTTCAGACATAGGTTTAAAGGTGCAGTCTGTAACTTTTAAAGGTTTTTAGACTTAATTGAATATTCATATAATTTCAAAGATACTTAAAAAACTGATTCTGTAAAACAATACTGACATGGAATTGGATTGGTTCTTGATTTCAGGCTTCTGTTTACAATTTTCTGGCCCAGAAATGAGCTCTACAACCAGAACAGTACCACTCAGCTCTGCTTCTTTTTCAGGAAACTCATGAGGCATGCATGGTTTAAAGAGATGGCTTGGGGTTTGACTACATTAAGGGGACTAGAGTAAGGTTGTTGCAAGCAGCAGAGGGCTCTACATTCATGCCACAAGAAGCAGAGGGCACTAAATATTACAACTTACTCCTTTAAAATTTTTAATTTTGACTATACTGTTAAAGTCTGAAAATGTTTGTGGAGTACCTAGCCTCATGGACCATGTGTACTATAGCCAGCCTAGCCAGAAGGTCATGTGAAGTTTCTGCTGCTGATTGCCACAAACCTGTAAAGACAAAACAAGTGCTTCCTCACTCAAAATCCAGCTTCACTGAAACCATGCAGACATTTAAGGCAAACAACATTCTCACCATTGTGTACTGGAAGAGCACCAAAAGAGGTGCCAAGCTCCTTGATCCTTTGCTCTAATAATTCATAATGCTGTTGGGAAAAAAGACAAAACAAAAAGGTTATACTACAATCAGATAACAGACCAAAGTTGATATGAAGTGATATTGAAATCATGTTAAGAGACCAACCTTAGCTTCATCGCCGGCTACTTTGACAAAGTCGCTGAAGAACTCTCGTGGCAGCGAGTCTCCGGAGCTCAGCTTGACTGTAGAGAATCGAGCAATGATGTCCCATGAGAGGTCAATAGCCCACTGCTCTATGTTAGCCAGAGAATGAAGCAAAGCAATTCTGCTTGCCTACAAAGAAGAAAGTCAACTGGAAGTAAACAATCATCTAGATTTTCTGGAATGATTATCACAAGAAGGCGTTAAGTTGATTTGGACCTAAAATGCTAAAGCTATATTTTACCTACTGGATGAAAAGGTCATAGCATACAAAATGTTATTGTGAAGTTAGAAATAGTCTCACATTTCATGGAAAGCTATAAAAGCTTCCTGGTTTGTTTACTAATTCAACACCTCTGACTCCCCTCTGTGAGACTGTGTGTACCTGTGTGCCTCCTTTGCCACGTTTGATTTTGCCCGGCTCCACCACAGTCAGACTATCTATCCTGCTAGGCTGAGCTGGTGGTGCACACTCACCAATCTCGGTTATTTCCCCAGTGTCCCACCAGCTCTGCACTTTCTTAGTCAAAGCCACCTGGGATACAGAAAAGCATTGCAGGAATAACAATGGTCGCCTGGGAGACCTACAATGAAGCTGAATTGTTGAGCAATGATGCAAATGAACGCAAGGAATGAAGGGAATAAAACACGTTGAGGCATGCTGTTATAGTGTTATAGATGTTATAGTGACTATTTTTTTTTTTATAACAGCAGATCCTGAACAACACAAATTGTTTAATTCTTCTTTTACCACAGCAAATTGCCAAGAATTGCAATTTTTTTTTAAATTTATTAATGAATGACACGGTGTCTTTTTATCTTTTTATAGATACATTTAATGTTGTGGAACATCTGTAAAGCAAGTTAGTTCCTGTTATCACTTAGTACATTATAGCAGTGATAAACAATTGTTCCCTTACAAGTTACAAGCCTATCTTTTTTTTTTCCTATTTCTTTAATTAATAGGACAATTTGTCATGTTACAGAGAAAATGCAAAATGTACAGCCCTTTGTCCTGAAGACTTTCCACTGGCAGAAAAATTAAATAAACTGCTTTACCTCTGATTGCTATAAAACACTGACACTGGAGACTCCTTCCATAAAAGTTACATAAACATCTCCTTACAGGGTGCATAATTATAAACCTGTGCTTTGCCTTGCACCTGGTATTATTGTCAGAAATACGCTGTTATAGAAAATTAATCAACATCTTGCAAACAATCTTATTCAAGAATTCTACAGTGCTTTGGTATAAGCATATTCATCAATCTGCAGGAAAATCAAACAGCAGTAATCATTCACAGTCATGTAAAACAATTATTCACTATTTCTCAGTTTTTCCAAAAGGAGGAAAGCTAACCTTTTCTAGTGGGTCTGGAGTACAGAGGATTTTCCTGGCCCAGAAGCAGAGTGTATTTTCTGATGAGTCTAATTTTGTTTCCGTGGGTAATAAGGCATCTAGGGAAGGTTTCCAAACAAAAGAAGATGTCCTTAAAATACACTGAGTTACGCAGCTTATTCTTTGACACTTTTATACACCTATTTATACACCTACCATTTAAGTGACCTTTGTAGTTTTTACAAATTTTATAATGACTGTCATCTCCCTTTTACCACATCTATCAGTATAAAAGGGACCACCATAGGACCAGCACTGAACAGATTTTATTTGGGTGGTGGTTCATTCTAAGCACAGACATGACACTGACATATTAGTGTGTGTAGCTGTGGTGTGAGTATATCAGGTTCAGCAGCACTGCTGGGATTTTAAACACCTCAATATCACTGATGGTGATATCGACAGTGATAAGTGACTGTTGGATGAATAATGATAATCAAATAGTGCATGGAAAAATGAGCTATACTGTCTAACTGTACACTGACAAGGTGGATGTGCCTAATATATTGACCAGTAAACGTACACTATACCAGCACCACCCAAACTGACAAACTGTACATGAAACTGTCAATAATAAAAGTGATAAAAGCCAATGAATATAAGTACATGCTACTAGCAAATGAGTGCATGAATCCCTGTTTTTTTTTTTTCTTTTCAAACTGTGTTCACTCACCTCGGGTTGCCTTTTTTGTGACAGGGACTGGATACAGAGACAAGCTACTTTGAGTATTTATATACAGTTTTCCATCCACTATTCTGACATCGTAGACTTGATTCTGTGAAAGAATTTGACATAATGTCAGAACCAGTTCAGTCAGTTCACTGACAGTTTCATTACTGCAACCTACCTGCAGGCCTGTGGAGGACGAACCTGTCTCCAGGCTAAAATCAAAATAGTGCCACGGGCATATTAGTGCCAGTTTGCCGTCTCCAAGGTCCTCGATGTCTCCTTGGTCAAGTGGACCTCCTGTCAATAAAGTGAAAACATTTATCAGTAAAGGAATAAATCAGGACAATACCTGAAAGCCTGAGCTGCTTCTAGGAATGCACAATTTCCCCATTCTCTCTTCCTGGACCAGTGTATAACTATTTAAAAGTATCCACCCCTTTCAGTATTTCACCCCTCCTAAATGTCAAGGATGGTAAGGAAACACCTGGTGTGTATGAGTAGTGAAGAATGACCCGTATTTGCAACAAACACTGCTGTCATATACTCATCTTTCCCTTTCTGCTTTTCACCTCATACATATTTTGGACTCTGTGTACACAATATTGAGCTCTCTGCGTAACAGCTTGTGAAAATGGTCAGAGCTCCAGTTGACATGTCATTCAAAACTGGGGATAGCTACCTCTCATTCTGTTCTTCCTCAGTGACTGTGCTTATTTTATATGATATTTCCCCTTGTTAACATTACTACTCTGCACTAGCCATCACACACAACATCTTTTACTACGTTAGCTCTATGAACTTGCACTTTGTAGTTGTATTCTCTGCATAATCTCCAGGTTTCTCAGTCTGGGTTTTGTCTCCCACCATCTAGTCAACTAGCACACCTGTGGCTAACATGCCACTAGTGTGGTTGAGTGGGTTTCCTTCAAAATACCACGCATTGTTCATTGCAGTCTTGGGTTAGATTTGCCCATAATTCATGCTATACATGCATGACAAAAATAACCATACTGATGTCCAGCTGAGGTTCGAATCTTGTGGAAGGTGAAGAAGGACATCAGCTATGCTTACTGCCTGGTACTGACCATCTCCAGGATGCTGTGTCCGACTGAGACATCCCCTGCTCTGAGTATGCAGTGATGCCAGTATGCGTCTGTCATATTTAGACCCTAGTTTAGAGCCAAATTTGGCCCAAGCCCTGCAGCCTAAACAGCTTGTAGAAGACCAGAAAGCAGTCAGAGTTACTCTGTAGACAAATTAATGACTTGACAGCAGACATGACTCAGCGAAAATCATTCTGGAGCTGAGACCGTACAACTCAAAAACTTGTACTTTTTACTGTCCCTGGCTTAATGCCCACCCTGACAAATACCATTCAATAACTTCTATAAAACACATTTGTGTTTTAGCACAAATGAGCAGCATTCGCCCCTGCTGAGGATGGCCCTATATGGACAGCATAAAGATACACTTAGAAACCATGAAAATGGCTTTCGACTGCAACTGATACAAACAGTTTTACTACAGTGGCTTAGGACTACGATTGCCATGAACAGTTTTGCACTCAAGTCTCCATCAGTGAACAGGTGATAACTTCAACAAAGTAGACTTCATATTAAAATGATAATGAATTACCTGGTTACACAACTGCACTTTTTGACTATATAGCACATGGTTATAAAAGGGAAATTATTTATAATCGCACTATCCGGTGTCACACAGATGAGGATGAGGTTCCCTTTTCAGTCTGGTTCCTCTCAAGGTTTCTTGGTCATGTGGTCTCAAGGAGTTCTTCCTTGCCATTGTTGTCACTGGCTTGCTCATTAGGGATAAATTCATAAATTTAAAATTTACATCCAGAATTTATATATTTCTGTAAAGCTGCTTTGTGATGTCCATTGTTAAAAGTGCTATATAAATAAAACTGTATTGAAGAAAAATACTGGGAAGGATATTAATGTTAAGGTAACTGTCAGGGCTGATATACTTACAGTAATTCTAACTTGGATTCTAAGTTTGAATTCCAAGTGCTTCATTTGTTCATACAAGTTTAGACGTTTGTACTGCAGGACGCCACTAGAGGGCGACAGAGACATTTCAGTTTCACCCCAACCTCTATCCAGCTTGTTCATGGTACAGTGAAGAAAATAGTGATGGAGAGCTTAGCAGTCACATATAATGTTCTCTGCAGATTATTATTTACACAATTAAAGTTAAATAATCATTAATTTAGACTTTTTAGAATAAATTATATATTGCAGGTTCATTATTTCGTGGTGTTGACATGCCATGCTGTTATAGGAAAATAATCCACAGTGGGGTGGTGTGATGCGGCCCGACGCGAATCGGAGTTCCTGTTACCACCTCACAGTTGTTTATTTTCCAATAACAGCACGTCCCATTGGGTTTTATTCCTTTTATACCAAAGCTATTTACCAACAATTACAATTTTTAATTTAATTAATGAATAGGGGTTCCTGGAGGACTAGTGTATAGGCCACAGCGTTCTCACTGGGTTCGACTCCCAGCCAGGGAACCAACTCCAGCCACTGGGGCTGCACGCAACAGTGCGCTCTTATTGCCCGGATAAAATTGGGGAGGGTTGCGTCAGGAAGGGCATCCAGCGTAAAAGCTGTGCCAAATCAAATACGCGGACCAATGATCCGTGGCGGCGACCCCTAACAGGAGCAGCCAAAAGAGGAACAACAACAACAACAACTTATTAATGAATGGCACATTGTGCTTTTTAACTGTTTACGGTTACATTTAGTGTCGTGCACCATCTGAGACACATTAGTTCCTCTTATCACTTACATCCTTTTTTTTCTCTCTCTCTCGAAGTCAATAATATAATAAATGTAGCTTGTCATGTTACCAAGAAACTACAACACACAAACCTCCTCTGTCCTGAAGACTTTCCTGTGGGGGAAAACAAAGGACTAACACTGGAGACTCCTTCCATAAATGTCTCCTAACAGAAAACTTCATCACATCAACGACTACAAGTTTATCTTTGTTACATGACATGTTTTTTAATCTGTTTATTATTAGGTCTAGATTACATAGCGCGTCATACATACAAGTCCCTGTGAATTAGCCGTTACTATGGAAACGATAACCTATTCGCATGAGCGCATTAATATAAACCTTGCAGCCGGAACTATTGTCAAAGCTGCTGCTATAGAAACTAATTAACACCTTCTGACCAATCAGAGTCAAGAATTTAACAGCATGGGTTATAAATGATGTTATTAGTCTCAGAAGAGACTGTATGTTGAGTTGGTGAAATTGTGGCTGTTTTTTTTTTTTTTTTTAATTATTAATTTGATTATGGTAAGAACAAAGTCGTCTTAAAAGGCTCTTTCTTCTTCTCTTTTTTCTGTTGGTGTTTGTGAAAACACACCTTCATGTGGGCAGGAGGAATCCATCGCCCAAAACCGTCCGTCTTCTGTTCGCACAAGGACGATATGCTCTCCATCCTCAGAGTACAACCTTAAACAGATTGTAGAGGATTCAGAGGCAAAGTGATGTTTATATAATAAAAATGTCGTTTTATTTATTTCATTTTTGTCCTACTTGGTGCACGGTGCCTTGAACTTGGCTGCTTCTCCGACACACTGCCAGCTCCCAGCTTTCACAACATCTCTCAGAGCCTCAACTAAATCCTGCTCAAAATGCTCCATGGAGAATTCCTAATTATCCTTTAACACTGGGGATTTTTATAATACAAAAAAGTGATCTTAACACTACAGAACCCATTCATTTCCATGCAACATCGCTTAGACATGATTTACTTCCGGTTTATCCTAAACTCTTGCTGCGTCTCAATTCGCCTACTCATACAAGCACTAAAGTATGGGCTCTTTCTGTGAAGAAAAAGTACATACTTTTGAGTGTGTAGCAAAAGAGTATGCGCGTCATGTAACGGAAGAGAACGCTGTTGCCTAGTTACGCACACTGTCACCGGAAACAAACTCCTCCCTGCATTTCAGCTTCTCTTCATTCATTATTCCTTATATAATTTATACTACATAATTTAATTTACCATTCCTTTGATTTAGTTTTCCACATTTCATTTACGCGCAAGGAGTTGTGGGCAATATTAGCTAAAAGGTGTCCACAGAGCCACACATCGAAAATCCACCGGAAATACTAGAACATCCGGGTACCTTTGGGATACTCATTTCAACATACTACGATTTGGGACAGACTAATTAGTATCTCGAATACTATTGAGGCCGGATAGTAGGCGAACTGGGACGCAGCCTGTGTCTAGCTTTACTTCACAATAAAAGTGTATAACTGTCTTTACAAGCTTATTTCGGAGACACTATGTTCTATTAAAAGATAATAAGATCGTTAATCTCTATAATAGCTATGGTAATCCATGGTTGCGTACTAATTTGCCATACTGTTTAGTAAAGTAGTATGCTTTTCCTGCAGTACCTTTATTATTGTGACGTGTACTCCAGCCACTAGAGGGCGGTGTATGTTATGTAAGAAGCGCTGGCTTGCTCTGGTTGTATTTACAGACAGTGGTACACGTTGGTCCCCTGTTATTATTTATGTTAGAACTATCTGAATATCTGCATTAAATGTTTATTACGTGGTTTTCAGTTAGATGATTTATTATTTGTCTCAGAATTTAACACTTGTGAAGATTTAAGACCATGCCTATTGCTTGCTCAGCCCTCGGATGCACAAACCGATTCGTGAAAGGCTCCGAGATCCGATTTTACAGGTAACATTGCTTTCAAATATATCATTGTAGCAAATAAACTCGTTTACAATTGCGTTTATATGTAATATTTTGCATAGGTTGTATTCTAGAGAAGGTTTAAGAACAAGTTAAACGTTTACGGACTGTTCATGAAGTCGGTGCAGGTTGAACCCTAAATAGTTCCTTCTTGTATATAGAGTGCACTACAAAGGGTTCACGCGCCATTCCGTCGTGCCCTAGACAGTGCACTTATAAAGGGAACAGGCTGCGTTTTGGGATGCAGCCTCGAGTTTCTTGTCGCCAGAGGTGATTTAGTTAAACTGGATATTCGTATATGAAGAGTAACTTTATAATGCAGTGACAGAACTGATACAATAAAATCTAGGCCAATTTCAGCAAGAATAAAATAATATATAATATATAAAAAAATCCTAACAGTTATGTTAAATTTGGTTAACAGCTATGAGGTATGCTACATCAGCATTTTAAATGATAAATTTAAAAAAAATCATTTCTCAATGGCATTTGGCAGGTGCTCTTATCCTTACATTCATCTCATTTATACATTTGAGTTCATTCAGGGACTTGCTCAGGGGCCCAGCAGTGGCAGCTTGGTAGTGCTGGGATTTGAACTCATAACCTTCTGGTTAGAAGGCTAACATCTTAACCACTGAACTACCACTACCTACTTTTATTCTTTGGCATAAAATACATTAAAATACATAGTATGCTCCTGATAACCCAGTGTACATTGTAGCTACACTCGTTGACCATTTCATCATGTAAACCTACCCTATAGGTGGATTTAGTAGGTATGCAATAAAAGAAAGGTTTCCTCTGGGTTGTCTGGTTTCCTTAACACATTAAAATCTTTCAAAACTTGTAAAATTGATGAGATATCCATTGGGCTGAACTAATCTCCTTCTCTACAGATTCCCCATCAGCAAGCCTCAGTTAGCAGAGCAGTGGGTGCGAAGCCTCGGTCGAAAAAACTTTGTCCCGACCACCAACTCATGTCTGTGCTCAGAGCACTTCCTGCCTGACTGCTTCCGCGATTACAATGGCAAACAGTTCCTGAGGGAAGATGCTGTCCCTACGATTTTCTCACACTCTGCCAAGGAGGGGGTAGACGGCGCAAAGGTCTGTGTGAGGCTGTATGGACTAAAGTAAAACATAGTAGCATAGTGTTGTCTATGGAATGGTCCATAGCACATAGCACACTATTATGTGGAAGATGTTTTTCATTCAATCATTTGTGCTTAATTTCATGAAGGATGCAAATAATTCTGGAAGGCACTATAGCTATTAGATAGGACGAATGAGGACTTTATTAAAAGAGCTTGTTGAAAACACAATCCATGCATTTATCAGATTTAAGATTGTTATTCATATGATTATCAAATATTTTTGAATGCATACCAAAATAAGTTCCAAAAAATACAAACTCTATAATTTATGTTTGTCTTCCAAAATAAAAGTCCAATATCATCAGAGCATGGGTGTCTGCAAGTACAGCTGGGAAATGTGTCAGTATAATAATGTTGATATTGTGATAAATTATGTTTGTACACTTTTGTGAGATATTGTGATATCTGTTATATAAAACAGCAATGACAAACTTTGAAGTTAGAATTTTGTACTGAACCTTTAAAAATATACAGTGTTTTTGAGAAACTAATTTATATATATTTTTAAAAATTCTTTTCCGTTTAAAGTAATTTATTTTTGAAAACATTGTAGACAAGTGAGAGATCCTCAGAAAGGAAACTAGACAGGTTTAACTTTTAATATATTTGTCAAAAGGTTTGCTTTTTTTTGATACTGCACTGAAGTCGTTACACAGTAGATGATGTGAAGTAAAATGTCAAGTTTGAGGATTATGCTATAAACTATTTAAAAATCCACTTAAATTCCTTCCAGATTGAATTACGGAAGAACCGTGGAGGATTGGGGACGAAAGAGGAATCTCGTTCTGGTTCAATTTCTGATGGAGGCAAACAGCAGTGCACAAAGGAGAGGAGACAAACCACAAGAGATACTGGCCAGAAGGTAACATACCCATAGCTGTTTTACTGGCTGAAACTGGAGCATGTTTGTTTACATGTTTAGTATTGTTGTTCTCTTTACATAGTTATTTACACACGGGAAAAACTGATGCAATTATTACCAAGGAAATTTATTTTCTTTTTCTTTAAACAGTAATAATAGAAGACAGTTTTGACGCCACCACTGTGTTGAACTTATATATGAAAAATTGAGGAATATCCTCTAGTTCCTCAGGAAACAGAAGACACTTCCATCAAGGCGAAGCTTGTACACAAATATTTTGTGATAATACATAAAAGTTTGTAAAAATCTTACCCTCTGATATAGCTTTATTAAACCCAGAACGGTTAAAATGCCATTTTCCGGACCACTAAAGCTAGGAATAGTCAGTATTACTGCATATCAGCGCAGCTGGAGCCATTCATATTTTAGGGTTTGTTGACTGGTTCTCAAAACTGTTGCTATAAGATATCACAAGTGTTTGTATGTAAACTGACAGTGTATTGACATCCAACAACACCACAAGATGTTTTCTGGTATAGTAGTATATGATTTGGGACACAGCCCATGACTCGGGTGGAACAAATAAATCGAAATAGTGTTTGAAACACACAATTACTGTGTGATTGTGATGGAAATGATGGAAAAACAAGTCAAATTCTGATACATCAAATGTTTTTTTTTTTTTTTATACAGGGAAGAACAGGAAACGATGCATACAGGAGGCGTGGAGGAGCAAAGGTCTCATCCAGTGACAGGTATCAGATTTAAATTTGGATTCCATTTATGAAAAATTGGCATATGGAGACGTTTGGGAATTGCTGTTCTGTATTGGAAAATCTTTTCACTATTTTTTTTTCTATGAGTTGAAGATTTCTGAAGTCATGTTATAATATGGGCATGATGAGACTCACTAAAAGCCAAATTTCTGGGTTTATATCCTTTCTCCAATTCAGGCAGGTCATGACAGCTAAGAGCAAAGTGTACGACAGCCGAGGTCTGCTGATCTCCTGTGGCAGAGACCTGTGTGACTGCTTGGATGTGGACTGCATGGGCTGCTTCTACCCCTGTCCCGACTGCGGCTCCCGCAAATGTGGTGTCGAGTGCCGCTGTGACAGGAAGTGGCTGTATGAGCAGGTGGAAGTGGAGGGGGGCGAGATCATTCGGAACAAGTTCGCAAGCTAACGGGCGAAGAAAGAAAATTGAGATGGTGTTGAGGGTTCAATGCATGGAAGAGTTGGCTTGTGGTGTAAATGTTAAGGTGTCGATTTTGTACTAGATTTCATCTAGTCAGCATAAAGTAGTAAAGGTATAAAGGGACTGAAAAGGCCAAATGGTCATCCAGAGACATTGCTGGCTTTTGGGTTTGTAGTCTGGACATATGGAGAGTTTTCTGTGTGCCATCCACTGTTCTCAAGAAATGAAAGAACTGTAATACTCTGTAGATATGAATTTAACACTGTGATGGGAGTCTTTCTGTTTAATTCCACGGCTGTGTTCGTTTCTGATAAACTGATTTCTTTTTCATGAGGCCTCACCAGGCTCAACTTTCACTCTCATTTTCACTTTCTGCTTCCCTGCCCTACACAATGAAGAGATTTGATAGTCTGAC
This sequence comes from Pangasianodon hypophthalmus, assembly GCF_027358585.1. Taxonomy (NCBI): domain Eukaryota; kingdom Metazoa; phylum Chordata; class Actinopteri; order Siluriformes; family Pangasiidae; genus Pangasianodon; species Pangasianodon hypophthalmus. The sequence goes on along the minus strand of NC_069734.1, from coordinate 6,588,889 downwards.
AGTTGGCCATTTTAAAATCCACTCAAACACAAGCTCTTTCCTTAGGTTGTTAGTTATGTTGTAAATCTGATATGAATGATTTCCAGCATTGTGCACTGTTCAGAATCCTAGGCTGTGACACTCGCTTCAAAGCAGTCCTTGTGTTTACTTTACAGTTCTACTGTGTGGTATTGCTTTACATTACGGGTCCCTTAATTAACATTATTTTCTACATTAATTAACATTAACAAACTATGAACTTCAGCGTTAATAAACAATCAGTAAGTTACCACATATATTAATTGATGTTTATTTAGTGTTGATAACTTCCTGAAGTCTGGTCTCATTTATGGTATGAACATCGGTTCATTGATTGCATTGATTATTTGGCTTATATTGTTTAAAAAAAAAATCAGTTAATACAAGCTTTAGTTACTTCTCTAATGTGATCTTATGTCTTGGTAATGCTGAACTTCATGGTTTGTTCATGTTAAGTATTGTGTTAAAACAGTGTTAAAACCTTGAGGTATAGTGTTACCTGCCGTGCTATTAAAGGAATACGCCAACATTTTTACAAGTTATCTCTATCTACCGCATGTGTAGTGTATGTGGGGTTACCATGGACAAGAATCTAACCACCTTTTCCTGCACTGAGAAAAGAAAGAAATCCTGATTGCTCAAAATGTAGACCAATTATTAGGGTGTCAATAGAAATTTTTTATGCAAAACCTGTATTTTTGTAATGCTCAAAATCGGGATAATTTCTCCTTTAAGAGACAGGACTACTCCTTTAGAAGGATGAATTTGTCAGTGTAAACAAGACAAAATCTTCAGTTCAGTGCATATTACTGTTTTTCACCAGATTTCAGTTGGATAAATCTAAGAACAGCTTTAGTAAGACTTTCCCTTGTGTCTGTCTTTATACTAAGACATTAATTCTTAAATTTTAATTTCATGTTGTGTAATTGTGTATTATAAAGGAATTATTGACCAATTTCAACAAGTGCCCTTCAACTTCCATTAAGTGATCTTTAAATAAACTTTTTGTTGTTGTTGTTCTTTTCTCATTACAGGGAAACATGTCAGTTGTTGTCTGTGGAAATCGCATCCACTAAATGACTTTTTTTTTTTTTTTTTTTAATTTTTGAGTTTTTCTTTTACGGCATGTGTTATCTCTGTCTCTGGTTTCTCTTCTAAACTGTTTGTTGATTAAAGGTTTGTTTTGTTTTTTGTGTTACCACTTTGTGTCTCTAATTGGTTTATATTGACGCTGTTCATGCATCATGCATAATCACAGACACGCAGTTTGAATTTCACGTTGATTCATCATCTAGTTGATTAGTTGTGAATTAGAGCAAAACAAGCTCGGATCATGGGTTCTGCTCTTTGGAGTAAATGCAGAGTATGTGTGGAGAGAAGAATTTCATAATTGGTCTCTGAAGAATAATTATAAGCTGTGGTAAGCACTTGTGCATACATCTCTCATCCAGCCCAACGTAATGTGTGTCTGTATGTGTGTGTGGAGTCTGGAAGCAGCTGCTGTGTTACAGAAACAAATAGAAGATGCTAATGCTGCATGTGAGCTGTTTTAATGAAGTTGTGTTTACATGCACAGGTGATGCTGAGCAACAGCACATCATGTCCTTCACGATGTTCAGGGTCACACAGACAAACAGAACAGGCCTGTATCTAATTTGTAGTATAAGGTATCAAACTGTGGGTTTCTTTTTTTATTTATTTCATATTTGTATCTCATTTATTTATTTTTATTTGTATTTCATATTTGTAAAGTTGTGTGTCAGTGATAATGGTGAGATAGGATAATTAATGTAAAGGATGAAACCCGTTGTTACACAATATTTCAAAAATAATTTTAAGATGCTGAAAGCGGTCCAGATTGCTATGAGAGCTTTGGGCTGTTGGCCGAGCTGATGCGACTTGGTTCAGTAGTAGGCGTGTGTGTCGCAGCTACTCGGCTGCATGCTGAAAGCGCCGCAGTCTGTGATCTCTGTGTTACACTGGCTGCACTCACAGCTCAGAGCCACAGGGTAGGTGAAGGACGAGTCAACCCCCGGAGCACAGCCTGGCAGCTGGATGGTTTCATACGTCCAGTCCCTGAAATTACAGGTGTTCTGGAAGTACGGCGCCATTGGGCTGCGGTATGCTCTCTCCTGAAAATGTTACAGACTTTTCATAATGATGGCATTTTACACAAGAAAAACATTTAGGTATGTTATAATATCTTTATAACATGTAGCTATTATATAATGTCTTCTATAAAAAAATAAAGTCATTTCAGAATTAGTGCTTGAAACATAATAGCAAGATAAATAAGATCCTTAACAGTTATCGCTTTGTTATTAGTGACATAAAACAGCATTTTAATACATTTTTATACAGATAGGTACAAAAGTTTGTAGCTCCTTGTTTTTTGGGGTAACAATGTTTGTACCTCCTTTTCATAGTTTATGTGCAAAACAGAATTCCACGTTCTTTTAATATATTTCTTTAAAAAAAGTATGGCTTAAATTTGATTGTAAATTCAAAGCAATTGGGCTGTGATCTGTGATGATGTCTGGACTGTACCTGGGTCTGGCAGAGGCCGGCGCAGGCCGTGGTGTTGATGGTGATGCAGCTGCCGCACTCATCGCTCTCCACGGTGATGGAGATGTTGGTAAGACGGCAGCGAGCCTTGCATTCTGACCCTGCCCACACCAGCATCGGCAACAACAAAACCATGGCGACTCCGCGCATCGTCACCTCAAAGTCAGCACACTTCAAGGTAATATGTGAATACCACAATGGCAATATATTTAGCTATAGAAGGATGTTAAACTAGGCTCAATAATTGTAGATTATTGGTAGAAAATCATATGCACTAAATAATGAGAATTGGTGATTCAGTGGTTAAGCTTAGATGATGATGATGATGATGATGACTTCAAGCCCCAGCACTACCAAGTTGCCACTGTTAGTGCCGTGTCGTGGCTGACTCTGTGCGTTTCTAACAAGCTAGGATGCGTGAGGCATGACATTAAAGGTTCTTCTACTAATGTTCACCTGTATACATCTATGAGGATAAAATAAAATACAAGCAAGCTTAAAATCAGGCTAAACAATGATGCAAGACCTGAGGTTCACCTTACCTGCTGGAGATTCTTTCTGTCTTATGTTGTCTGTCACCATTAGCCATCTTACTTATACCCTCCTGTCAGGCCAAACGCCCACTTTGGGGCCAAAGAGGCTCCAGTCTTATCTTCGGGTCATGTTTCCATTTTTATTTCTGATGCCATTTGAAGAGGTGGACTCTAATCCCCAAAGCTCCATAGCCTTGGCATTCAGCGTTTAGTCTGACGGAGGTTTAGTCTGAATTGCATCCTGCTGAAGGGTCTGGGGCTTCAAGGTCAAACCTCCCACAAACCTCACAATGGAAAACATCACTGGATCCACCAATATATTCTGCAAATTGAAGAATATGGACAAGAAGATTGAGATATAAGATGCATGCGCCTTCCTAATGTCTTGTATTTTTAATCTAATAAGCAGTTCAGTGTAAGATGTTCCCTGCTTGGCTGGATCTGTCTGAAAAGGTGATCAAGTCTTGTATAGATATGTGGAATATATATATATTTTTATAACATGGTTTGAGTTAGGAAACTCTTAGCATAGATTTCCAGGGAGAGTTATTTCCCCAAGATACGCTAGACCATTAAATGTGTGAATCAATATTAACCTTCTGTCAATCAAGCCTTTTACCCAGTTCCCATGGTGAAGGTCATTAATCATTCTTCTCTCCAGTTCCACACTTTAATCGCACCAGGTTCATGCGTCCTTTCAGAACTCAATTTACCTGCAACCTTCAGTCAACACAAAAAGAATCCTAGGATACATACAGTGTACAAACCACATCTTCTAGTGCATTTAAAAAACCTTAGGCTAAGGTAATATAGTAATTTCAAACAATGAATATTAAATACCGCCATCATTTTACAGTCAGCTCAGGAATTATTGGCACCCTTCAAGTGAATGTGCAATAATTGTATAAAAGGTTTGCATATAATGTTTAAAATCTTCACTCAGTTGGAGAGACAACTTACCATTGCTCAAACAAAATGGAATTCTTACAAGGACATATATAATAGCAACAGTGCTTTCTCTCAAAAACTGGTGTCCTGTCCAGTATATATAAATTGACTTTGACCAAATATGAGGTGGAGCACATTTAAAATCCCTTTGTTATCTGTCACCCTATGGAAAAAACTGAATAGTTTTTAACACAGTAGACTGATGACAGATGGTTGTTGATCTGCACAAGTCAGATAATAGATATACAAAAATACATAAACAATAAAAATGATTTGTCATTCATTTATGCATTCATCTTCAGTAACTGCTTTATCCTGGTCAGGATCGTAGTGGATATAGAACCTATCCCAGGATCACTGGGCGCAAGGCGGGAGAACTCACACCGGCTAGGACACAAGTCCTCTGAAAGGCACATTGATTTTTGTAGTTTTGAATTTTAAACTATTATATTCTTTTATATTAGATTCCACCTCCATACCAACAAGCTGTTTATAAGGGCTGCAAGAAGAAAGCCCATTGGTTAGATGAGACTAAAATCCAACTATTTGCCTTAAATTCATTCATCTTCAGTAACTGTTTTATCCTGGTAAGGGTCACGTGTCCCAGTGTGACTTGTGTGTGAGGAATACACCCTGGATGGGATGCCAGTCCATCTCAGAGCACCATTCACACATTCATTCACACCTAGGAGCAAATTAGAGTCTGTAGCATCTTTTTGGGAGGGAAGGAAACCAGAGAACCCAGAGGAAACCCACGTGGACATGGAGAGTACATGTAAAACAACTCCACACAGACAGTAACCTGAGCTCAGGATTGAACTGAGGACCCTGGAGCTGTGAGGTGGCAGTGATACCTGCTGTGCCACCATACTGACCCACCATTGGAATATTTGGTTTAAAAAAAAAAAAAAAAAAAAAAAAGAGGACTGAATACAAAGGAAAAGCCATTATATACACTGTAAAATATGGTGGTGGCTCATTGATGCCTTGGGCTGTTTAGTACTATTAAAGTTTGGAAGTTTGGGAGAATATTTTGTTCAAATAAATGGCCTAAATGATCAATTTATCAATTTATTGATCAATTTATTAATCTTTTTTTTTTTTTTTTTTGCATATTTTAACGAATTGTGTGAATAATTCTGGAGTTCTTACATGTTCTTAAACACACAACAATGATAGCTTAATAACTTTCCCTGTGAAATTTATACAGATTTAAAGCCACCTGATGGCCTGCACAAATTACCGTAACTATGCATGAAAATAAAACTAAAAGTCATCCAACGCATTAGCAGTGGAGAAATCAATCTTTGTTGCTTGCTATTATATGCAAAGCCTTGACCTGTGCCAGTGACGTCTGTCCTTCATCCTAATGTTCCAATTATCTCACATCAGCATGTCTAAGACAGCAGGAGATAAGACTAGGATGAAGCAGTATTGTTTCTTTTGGCAGCTAAAAGGCTGATATGAAGAATATTGGACCAAGATATAGGATCAGATTAGATAATTCAAGGTAAACTAAAGAATGAGTATAGGGCTGTAATATGCCATATATGAGCCAGAATGACTAGGTCATGACTGATCACCAATCTAGTATAAGACTGAAATAAATGGAGCAAACTTTGCCTTATAAGTGCTTTATTAATGTAGTACCTGATCTGCTAGCAGCAGATTTTTTTATTCTGATTTGTTCATGTCTGTTAAAACAACCATACAGACTTCATATTGCAGGGAAAAACACTGCATTCAGAGGTGGACAAACACTCATTTTAGATTTTGGGAACATCCCAGTGAACTCCCTAACCCTCTGTCTAAATGGTAATGTGACCATCTGGCCCTGGCCAGTGCTTTGGTCATTAAGCTGTAATATCAGCTAGTGAAATACTGCCCTCTGTGTGCAAGCGCACTGCTTACAACCCATTGCAGGCATAATATGGCCAAAATCTCTAGATGAAAACCCTCGAACCAAGGCCAAATAACACGGTACTGCATTTCTATAATGCTACTTTGGAAAGAGTAATATTCTAGGCATGTAAAGTCACTAGATCTCAATGCACAATGGTGGAAAAGCACAAAGTGCTGAAAGCAATGCAATATTTCACACAAGATGAATGGTTGTTAAAATGACAAAATTCCCACCTGAGCCATAGAATGGCCAAAATGCTTGCAACATTACACATTGATTTGTAGCTTAAATGGTGCAGTGGTGTTGACGTGGGTTTCATCGGCTTCATGCAGAGAGCGTAGTGGATCCGGAGTTTATATAAAGCCAAAGCAGCCCTTAATAACCTGAAATACAATCTCTGCAAATGATCAAATTTGAACATCATTGCATGATAGTGCTTTTCTTTGTCATTTGTGAAAAGTCATTTTAATTTTATGGTTTTACAGCCTAAGATACTGTACATGCAGGTTTTTTTTTTGGCTCCACAAATAGGCTTTTTACATTATTTATGTAATTAAAATTGCATCACAGCAGTTTTCCTGTAATGGAAATTGTAATTAACAAGATATAACCAGCAATATATAAATCAGCTTCATCTATGCATTATGGTATAAATTTGATATGTGCATCTAGACCAGCTGCCTTATTGTCCTTCACAGACCTATTGCTCTCCTTTTTTTTTTCATTTTACATGTCTGATGCTCATGGTTGTTTTTCTCACTTTTCTCCACTTTTTTCTTCATTTAGTTTGATGACTTTCTGAGTGCAAATTTTCCAGACAGTATTAACTAGGCCTATATCTCTACTGGCTTGGGCAATTATTCATAGGGACATTGATTTTTAAGTGAAAGCACCTTTTTTGGAATAGTTTGTATGTTCTCCTCACATTCTGGTAGCTGGCAATAGAAGGGGGGCTACACTGTGTCATTCCTTGTCACTGGGGTGGTACCCTCTAGAGTCCACTTTTTGCACCTGTAGTGTGTATCTTTCACCTAGAAAGGTGCATATTGCTTACTTTTTCTTAATGGTCCAATGTTGTGAATCTTTTTTAATGTACACTACATCCATATTTCCAGGCGAAAGACTTCAATTAAAGGTACAAAAGGTAGAAATGATGAGACCACCACCCCAGTGACAATGAATGTGCATGTGATTGAGGGGAGAGGCTGTATTGTTTGGGATTTTGATCTTTCTGCATAATTTTTTATTTATTTTTATTTTTTGCATTTGCTGTAATTCAGGATGTATATGCGCAGCATTTTTCCATGTGTGAACACATACTCAAGGAATTGAGTGAGTCCTCATTCAATGCTTTACTTTCTATTCATATCTCTGGCACGATTCTCCAACGTAGCTATAGACGTCATCCAGCTCATATTTTCAGCTTTGCACTATGCTAAAGTAGCTAACAAGTACTGGAAGCCTATGGCCACCAATTAGCATCATGCACAGATGATATATAAAGCAGAAGTTTGGGACTGCAGCACGAGTGTGAGGGCGCAGTGAGCCGCAGTGGCCGCTGGGGGATGATCGAGCTCTGTCGGCACTGGTCGTGGCCGCGCGAGGCTCCTCGGTAATAACAGGCGCGCGCTACGGTAAACGGGCGAGAGCGAGCGGCGGCAGACGCGCAGGGCGTCCACTTACCCAAGGCTATTTCACATGGCATTATTCAACTTTTCATTCATCGCGCTGCTTCACTGATCTATCCGTGCACTCCCAGTGACATAAGCTTGCTTCATTGGTTAAGTGCGTCTTTGCGTCTTGTGGTGCATTTTTGTTTGTTGTTTTGTATTTTTTTTTTTTTTTAATGGAAGATGTGATGTGCAGGTGATGCGAGATCCTGTTGAATTGAGACACGGCGAGACGCAGCCCCAAAGTGCCAAGATCCTGTTGGATGCGAATAAAACTCGACTCCTGAGGATGACATGTTCTCTTGCTGCGTGCGTCGTGTGGGTTTTGGATGCCCAGAGCAGGCGGGGATTTTTGGGCAAACCTGGGATTTACATCCTCACCTAGCTCCGCCGTATTGTGCTGGAGGTGGAAGCTAAGCAGATATTCTCCGGTCTTTTCTCATGTAAGTGGTCTGAACGGAGGGAAGGTGGGGTGGCCGCTGCGTGCGGCGAGTGTTTAGGATTAATCGCCTATAGGGATTTTTCTCTCTCTAATAATCACGTATTGTCTCCTGTTGCCGTACAGGCCTGTAACTGCTATATCAGCGCACTGATATCATAATAAAATATGCATTGTTATTTCTAAGAGTGTTATTAAAATCAGTATTGAGCTGTCCCTGTCGCACAACACGTTAATACAGTGTGGAGAATTTTTTTTTTCTTTTTCTCTTGAAGGGTGGGAGGGGATGCGTGCAGTCTATAACATGTTTGTTTTTGTGCCCTTTGCAGCTGTCGCTGGCGTCAAAATAATTCCGTGATTCATTCGTAGCCAGTGGAGGGGCAGAGGACAGAACAGCACCCCACCACCACCTCCACCACCACCACACACCCTCCTCCCTCATCCCAAAGATTGCAACCACGGATCACTAACAGAACTCAAAGTCGCTTCTTCCTACAAGTAAAACACCTCAGGTGGCGGTGAAAGGTGAAGACATCATTTACTCTTCTAATAATCTTATGGAGGACTCTGAAGGCAGCCTGTGCTTTTGGACACCGATGCAACGCCATAAACAAACAGGTTCCTTAACCTTTACGCACCTGGACTTGATGATGTCATTGGACCTATATTAACACCTTATGGACTCAGTTGAATGATTTCAGTGAATGTTGCATGAACATAAAATGAAATTGTAATCACCGTGCATGTTGTGAGGGTTTATTTTTTTTGCCTCAGTGGACTTACATCTTCCACAAGCCTCATTGTGGCGTTCCAAGTGCATTTATGGACATTGCTGCACTCACTTTTGAAGTCTTGACAAATAACTGTATTTAACTATACGGTTACAAACTACGCCAACATGGAGTTTGCTATGGTCGGAGCAGACAGCAGCGGGTGCAACCCCCACCTGCCGTACGGATATGCCCAGGCTCGCGCCAGGGAGAGAGAGCGCGAGCGAGAGAGACAGTCACGGGCGGCGGCGGCGGCGGCGGCAGCAGCTGCGGCGGCGTCCGAGGCCGGGGCGACCGGAGACGGAGGTGGCGGTGGCGGCGGTGGTGGTGGAGGTGGCTCGTGCACCCACCCATACGGTCAGCCATATCAGACTCGCACCGCCTCCTCTAATAATGCCAACCATGGGAGCGGAGGGACTGCCTCGCGCCCCTCCTCCTCCTCCACTCAGCAGGCGCAACAGCAGTACGAGCCTCAGCAGCAACTTCTGAGAGAGCGCAAGAAGCAGAGAGGAGTCGCGCGCTGGAGGCGGCACCGCGCGGCTCTCGGAGGGGACCTGCGCCACTCTGAGTTGGCGCTTCTCGGATCCGAGGAGGACGTTATGATAGAAGAAGACGAGGAGGCCGAGGGCGACGAAGAAGACGACGACGGGGGAAGCAAGAGATCGAGTTTTATCTATAACATGGACGACGAAGAGACAGCGTCTCTCACGGACAGACGTCCACAGTCCGGATACGAGAACGTTTACAGCGAGTACGGCTGCTGCGAGAGGGTGGTGATCAACGTGTCCGGTCTGAAGTTTGAAACTCAGCTCAAGACTCTAGCCCAGTTTCCCGACACGCTCTTAGGGGACCCCGCTAAGCGGATCAGGTACTTCGACCCGCTGCGCAACGAGTACTTTTTTGACAGGAATCGACCGAGTTTCGACGCCATTCTGTATTTCTATCAGTCAGGGGGACGGTTAAAGAGACCCGTCAATGTACCTTTCGACATCTTTTCCGAGGAGGTCAAGTTCTACGAGCTTGGCGAAGAGGCCATGATGAAGTTCCGCGAGGACGAGGGCTTCGTCAAAGAGGAGGAAAAACCGCTGCCAGAGGACGAATTCAAGCGGCAGATTTGGCTCTTGTTTGAGTATCCCGAGAGCTCGAGCCCTGCCAGAGGCATCGCCGTGGTGTCCGTTTTGGTTATCGTCATATCAATAGTTATTTTCTGTTTGGAAACGTTACCAGAATTCAGGGACGACAAAGATTTCCTTAGTCCAGGTAAAAACGTGACGCATACAGACAACGGATTTACGCCCTTCAACGACCCGTTTTTCATTGTGGAGACCGTGTGCATTATCTGGTTCTCATTTGAGATCATTGTGCGCTTTTTTGCCAGTCCGAGCAAAGCCTCTTTCTTCAAAAACATCATGAACTCTATAGACATTGTCTCCATTTTGCCTTATTTCATAACTCTGGGCACGGACCTCGCGCAACAGCAAGGCAACGGGCAGCAGGCCATGAGCTTTGCCATCTTGAGAATAATCCGACTGGTCAGGGTTTTCCGGATCTTCAAGCTCTCCCGACACTCCAAAGGACTCCAGATTCTCGGGCACACTTTGCGCGCGAGCATGCGCGAGCTGGCGCTGCTCATTTTCTTTCTGGTTATTGGGGTGGTGCTGTTCTCCAGCGCCGTGTACTTCGCTGAGGCGGACGAGCCCAAGTCACAGTTCACGAGCATCCCGGACGCCTTTTGGTGGGCCGTCGTTACCATGACGACTGTAGGCTATGGAGACATGAAGCCCATAACAGTCGGCGGGAAGATAGTGGGCTCGCTGTGCGCCATCGCCGGCGTCCTCACCATCGCGCTCCCGGTGCCAGTCATCGTCTCCAACTTTAATTACTTCTACCACAGGGAGACTGATAATGAGGACCAGGCTCCTGCGGTTGAGTACCCGCCCCCGGGATGCCCGTATTTCCCGGATTTCCTGAAAAAGTTCAAAGGATCTCCATCCGGGTCCTCACTGGGCGACAAAGCCGCCGAGTACATGGAGATGGAAGAAGGTGTCACGGAGTCACTTTGCGGCATAGACAAGCAGAGCCCGAGCAGAGGGAACGGCACGGACATTGGCAGGAGAAACAGTACACATTCAAGAAGCATACAGACAGATGTATGATTATAAATATCACATTGATGACTTTCTGTGGAGGGTTTCGTGAAGATGATTGCACAATTCACTTATCAGCACACATGCACGCCCAAGTGCGCAAAGTCGCGCGCTTGGACGCACACCCCCACACAAACGCGCGTATTACCAGACATGCACAAAAAAAAAGCACGCACGCACGCACGCAGGCACACGTTTCATTTCTTATGGACCTAGGCTGAAACATTCTTTGCAATGTGGCTACTTTTCTAGAGAAACACACCCTGTAATCGAATAACAGGCGACGCAAAAATCACCAGCTTTACGTAACATGGGGAGGTGTGAGTTCTGGCCCATCTACACTGTAGGCAGAATTTCCCGGTTTAAAAGAACGGAACAAACAACAAGTATTTTGCATAGGCACTTTATAAGTTACATTTTGTCAGAAGACGTCAATGTTAGAGCAGGAAGCGAGCTGTTAACGTAAGGTTGTTATGCAATAAAGTTTAAATCATTTGCACTATCATTAAATATGTTCTATTCTCAAACCAGATTAAACCAGAGATTACCAGACACACGTCTTTGAGAGAGAGAGAGAGAGAGAGAGAGAATTCAATAACTATTTAGTAACAGATGTTACGAAGTACATGCAAAGTCTCATATTTTATGGAAACTCAGCAAATTAGTCTGACAGTAGCAGCACGATGCCACATTAAACTGCCCTCTGGTAACACTTAATTTATCCACTACATTAAAGTCAGAGGCATTGAATTATTTTAAGAGCGTTAAACAAATCAGTCATCTTGCCATTTTAAACATTTTTTTACCACAATTCTGGGATCAACACTTAAGTGTAGATGTCACCCCTTAGATATAGCTAGGCCAAAATACCGGTATTGCATCTCAAAATAATTATCATGCACAAGTGTCTCTGACGCCATGGCTGAGAAGGGACAGACCTGTCATTTGGGTCATAGTGCTGCCACGGGAATATGTTTTTATTTTAGAAGGGAATGCTTCATGCAACTGTTTACTTTGCGTCCCTTTAACCAAAATGACAATGTATCCCTTTACAAGGACGCCGACGGGAAAAGAAACAACAACAGCAACAACAACAACAGCAGCAGCTCTCGTGGAAACATGAACTGGCGCTCCGCACTTGTGCTTTGGTGGACTTTATGCACAAAAATCACTTCTGGATGGAAAACCGGTCTTCCTGGAGCGCGTGCAGGGACCACACGGTCTCACCGGAGCGCCTCACTGTGCAAGGTAAGCAGTCTGAATGGATCATTATTAATTTTACAACAATATATTCGCCAGGATTCGTAAAAAAAGAATCACAGCACAAAGATGAGCACATCAAAGACACACTTTTCCAGTTTACACGAGCTTAACTTCAGGATGCTCACACATTCTCGTGTCGAGTTGTACGCATGCGCCCGCACGCGCTTGTTGGTTCCTGTAGCTGGGTGACGCTGCACGCTCGCGGTGAAACAGGAGCTATGGAGGAGCGTTCAATAACACTAGTGTTCAGATGTGTTCATGACACGTTGAGTCGCTGATATCTAATGAATCAACACATGCAAAGGGGGCAGAATCAGATGAGATGTAATATTTTACACATTTCTCAGTGAAGCACTCAGAAATTAACAACATATCTCTAGATCACACATTCCCAGCCCTGGTCATGGAGTATGTAGTGTTTTCCCTGCTTCCAACACACCTAATTAAAAGAATTAGCTAATTAATAAACATTCTGTGTGTGTAAGAGCAGGGAAAAACACTAAAATGTACAGGACTGAGAGTACTCTAGGACCAAGGTTGCAAATCTGTGCTCTAGATGAAGGTTTTTTCCTTCTGTAGGATGCGTCCTTACTTGGTTGCCTTGGTAACAGAGAGTCGCCCTTCCCGCCTCATTAACTGTCTTGAGTTTCTTGTTTAGACTGTGCAGTCTATCAGTTGCCACACAGGATAATTGCTGTCAAAGTCGATTAATTGCTCATAGATGACATAACTAATGTTAAAAAATAGCCTATTAACCCTTAATATGAATGAAAAAAAAATCCACCGATGAGTTAATCACATCAAGTGCTGGCTTTAAACTGGAGAGGTAGACTAGTGTTAGTGTCAGATTACAAAAGCGATCCATTTCCACTTGTGCTTGAGCAACCGATGATAGGAATCATTTAATGTAATCAGACCACAGAACCAGTGTGCTATTCCTGTTAATGAAGAGGCTATTCCTTTGTGAAAAGAAATTGTATCCTTTATAACCCATGCTTAACCGCAAAAGCAGCTGACCAAGAATACATTACCAGAGGTCTATCACATGTGCATAGGATTTCTAAAAATAAATTCAGGCATTCATTATATTCAAGAATCCCATTATTGTATTCATACGTTGTCTGAATTCGTACAGCACAGATGGTCATGTTGAAAGAACTAACTGAACACCTCACTATATGTTCTCCAATATTGTATATTATCAAAATATTTGCAGTTTTTATGAGTTTTGTCGGGGTATTTGGAGTATCATTACTGAGTGAACAGTGTGAAATAAATAAATAAATAAATGTGAGGCTTTAGTTTGCAGTCTGCATTACAGGCTGTGCTGATATATACATTTATTTATTTATTCATTCATACATCTTCAGTAACTGTTTTATCCCAGTCTGGGTCATGGAGGATCCAGAGCCTATCCCAGGAATACAGGGAGTGAGGCGGGAATACACCCTGGATGGGATGCTAGACATCACAACACACACAAACGCACACACACACAAACCTAGGGGCAATTTAGCATAGCCAATCCACCTACTAGCATGTTTTTGGGAGGAAGGACATGGGAAAACCTGGAGGAAACCCATGTGGATACAGGAAAAACATGCAAAACCTATTTTTGTGAGAAAGTGGGATTTGGGTTTCGGGTGAGTTTCAGGGGGGATCTGTCAAGGTGAAAGATATGACTGCTTTAAAACAACAAATTGCAAGTGGCAAAAGTTGGGTAGTGTGAGCGATTCCGAGATTTTGAATGTCTTGAAGTGTCCACTTGGCTCAGGATTGAGTTTAGGATTGAATTTCAGGCCGATATGAAGCACAGTCTATATAGTTGCATTGATACAGTATTGTAATTTACTGTATATCATGTCTCACACCCAATTCTGTCAGTAACTTGGCCCCACTACACATTTAAAAACCATGTAAACAAGATATATAGATGCTCTCTTTGGCATCCACCATATGTAATGCTGCATCACAAGTGCCTTCTAGAAAACAGCTTTCTAGCCGAGTGGTCCTTATTTCCCGAGATGTTGTTCCTGTGCTGTCATAATGACAAATGTTGTTTACATCAATTTGTGTTTATGAGGGGTGAAATGACAGTGTAATGGCATAGCGGGTTAAGTGTTCGCATCACTCTCGCCAAGGTTATGATGGCGCTGTGTGTCAGCGTAAAACCTCTCTGAATCTTGCTTAGGCTACACTGGACCAGAGCTTGCTCTCTGTGCTAGTCATTGGATCATCAGGTTTTAATATTGATCAGACATATTGTGTAAACTCAGACACTGCTGACCAGCATGAAAGCAAAAAGGACTGCTTAAGCATGTGGCTGATTGGCAAAATGGATGCCAGAATAAGAGAACAGCAAGGTTCCTGGTGGGCTTGCTCTTCAATTTGGCTCCTTTAATGTGCAGTGAGTAAGACCAGTCCTTCAGGCTTTGGGAGCACCCATCCATCTGTGAGCAGAATGGTCATGACTCACATCAGCTCTCTGGAGTAGGAAAACTACAAGTCACCATATATTAAAAAAACAGAAGATATTAACATGTTTATTGAGTCCAAATAAGAGTAAATACCCGAAGTCACACCTACTGGCAAGTTAATGCAGTCAGTCTATTTCCTGGCATGTTTTTGGGTGGTGGGAGGAAACTGGAGAACCCAGAGAAACCCCACACAGATATGGAGAGAATATGTGAAACTCCACACAGACACTAATCAGACTCAGATGAAACAAGGGACCCAGGAGCTGTGAGTTGGCAATGCTACCCACTGCACCGTAGTTCCTCCCATAAATAAAATATACAAATCATGCATCAATGCTTATCAAAGTGTTATTAGATTATGAATAAATATGTGAAATCATTTTGATAACCAGCATCATCCACCTTGGTCTAGTCATGGCATTTAATTGGTCATTAATTGTTCGCTTTTAAATTGGTACTGAAATAATAAATACTGATAAATTCAGTTCTGTATTTTTGGCTAAATTTCTCATATTTTTATTAGTCCATTTAAATATTTTAAAACTTTGTCCCTCGTCATCTGAACAGAGTGTGTAAGTGCTCTTCTCAGTTTTAATGATGTGACGGCACGAGAGTGTCACAGACATTTTGACAGCTGGTGATCACAAGCTAAATTAAACTAATCGTGACACTGACTGCATGAGGAGATCACACTTAGCTAGCAAGGCTTTAGACATCTTTTGGGCAGACCGACTGTTTTTACCACTGCATTTGTTAAACTAGCTCCTTACCCATTGTAATCTATGCAGATTTTTTGGCTGTTTTGGCAGATGTTTTGCATTTTTGGCTGTTAAGTAGAATTCAGCCACAGTGGGATCCAACTGGGTTCCCAGACCACCAAACAAATACGATAAAGTGATTAATTTAATTTGAAGCTAAAGTGTCCAAGATTCCATCAAACTTTAAAAATGTGAAATTTTTAGTACTAAAAATAGATTTTATGTTGTCCTTGCCCTCTTAAAGTGGACTGTTGAGCTTAGAAACAATTTCTTCCTCACTTTCTCTCTCATTCTCTATCTGACAGGACAGGTTCCTAATTAGATAGATCCAATATCTTATTTCTTTTTCACACACCAATTAACTGAAACTCCCAATTTAAATTTGAGACACAAAGGCACTAAATTAGTACTTATCATGTCACTAAATCCCAAGGTCCTTCAGTGGGACTGTGTTGTATTAAACTCACATTACTTCTGCGCTGACAGAATACATTAACATTCTTTATTATTGCTATAAACCCTAATGTTTTTGCTAGGATTTTTCTTCTTCTCAGTAGGTAGTAGTCTGTCTTATGAGCCAGTAACCTCTTAACAGATATTTCACAGTGTCAGAGTTGAGCTTCTGTCACGAAACCTATACAGTATGTTCACCTCTGTAGTGTTCTATGTAACTTGGCAAGAACTGGCCATAGTGGGTGCTAACTGTGAAGGGTGCTTGGACCCCACAGATTGTCATTTGCAGCTATAGATTATTTTATAATTGCAATGAATTGATACTGATGTTCTTAATCATATCTTAATAATATACCAAAACAACCATAAAAACTGTCACTGAGTGGGAGAATTGCCATCATTATTCACCAAACAGGGTTTTTATTTCCTGAAAGGAAAGTTTGGAAGCTGTATGAAAGATTAAACAGCTAATGGGGCTTTTGGCTGGCATTCTGCCACTGCTAGTGCTAACACAAGTTAAATGTGTTGCATGATTACACTTACCCAGGCTCAGTTTCCCCAAAGCAGTGTTTAAAAATGCCACAACTTCATCTATACCCACACTTCCATCTTAAAATGATCAGTGTGCATCTGTTGTTCTCAGAAACCCAACATCACTCTGTGCATTTGTGCTCTTTGTGACATAAAAGCACTATTTTATCCAACAAAAACTAAAAGACCTGCCTAGGCAATGACTTTTATAAAACTAATTTAGAAACACCATCAATTTAGAGAGCCACGATGACACATGCGTCTGAACTGTGCAGAATTAATGTTTGCTAGACTTTGCTGTTTTCCTAAACAAAATAACATTTATTAAAAAGAATGCATATGAAAAATCCCCTTTAAGTGCTTTAGGCATGCTTTACCCTTTATACAGCTCCTGCAGAGCTGTGACCTGACATCACTATCAATATTTTTATTGAAACTACTTGCAAAACAAATGCAAAACAAGTTCCACCACACACTACACAGCAGATTAACGGCATGCTGTCATAACACAACCATGGCTCAATATTAAAGACGTGTATCAACAATAATAGATCCAAGAGTTATTATAAAACATGCCTTTTTGATCAAATTTCTCATAACTTTGACTAGTGTGAGTATCTGGGTTAGCATTTGCATGGAGAAGGGGTGGGAGCCAGACATAATTTGGCACTCATCCGACAGAAAGCAATCATCATTGCTCTTTTCAGAGCATTAATTAGTTGATATGCGTGCTGTCTACTGGGGAAATATGATACACCAGCACAGCCGCCATGTTCAAAGCCCTGTTAAATGATCACTTTCCTTGCATAGACATTTAACTCATCTGATGATAGGCAAATAAACAAGCATAGGAGAGTTTAAACAATCTTATGCAGATGGCTCTCTTGGAAGGTTTTCACGAGTGAGTGTTTGATTGTTTGAGATTTAATGAACTCTTTCTGGTTGTTTTCTGACTCCACCCCAATCCAAAGCTATGTCGTAAATCCCATACTTTTTTGCATTTTAAGTGCAACTACTGTTGGAGGAGCACCTTTGGAGGAGGACACAAAAAGAAATGTACTGATGTTTTAAAAAGAAAATGTATTAGTTTACATAAATATGGAAGTCAAATGTCTCCTAACAGATAAAGTTAAGGATTGTGTTGTTTATTTATTGTATTTCATTATTCTTGGGGGTTATTTTTATTGTTCTGTTTGACTCTTATTTGATGTACATATGTTAGATGAAAATGCTTACTGTATCTTTAATACATTCATTTGAAGTCAAGCACCTTTAATGTGCACTCAAAAGAGTGTTTTTTGGTCAAAAACATAAGAAAAACAAACACTAAGTACAAGACACAGAACTTATGCACACTCAGGAGTTGGCAAGACTTCACAATGAAGCTCTGCTTTTGTTAGCCTTATACAGTATAGTCTATAAAGAGGATGTAGCTTAGAAGTGCTCAATTACAATTCAGGGGAGGGAGACCTCTGCTGAAAAGGAAGTTTAATGTCCTGACCTGATGTGACAGTCTAGTTACCCCCAAAAGTGAAAAATGGAGGAAACTGCATGTAAATATTCCATTCTGATGGTGACACAGGAGCACCAGGGACACTTTGAAAGCCGGTATCCCATTACAAACGCAATTGATTACAGTTCTGTCCGAATAAAGCCTGAATAAAACTTTGACTGTGTGAGGAAATCGCACATAGCTTAGTAAGGTTTTAGACATCTTCAGGCAAAATGTTTTACCGCTGCATTTGTTAAACTGGCTCTCAGCATGATCTTCACAGGAAGAAACCCTAGACAAGATTACTAAGTAAATAAAAACAGTAGTTTTGGAGATATATATTTATGGTTTCTTACAGTCTGTATACACCAAGTGCTACACTACAGATGGTGTAAGCACAAATTGGGAGCAAGATGTTCAAAGTGAACAAATTGGATTTGAAAATTATGAAGGTTCTTCTAGCTAAGTTTAATGATGTTGTGAACATGTAGTAATCTGTCATTTCTGTACAGTGCAAAATGCAAATAATGTAAATAGTAACATTCCATCAAAAAGCAAATTAATCAACAGTCAGTATGTAATTCATATAAATTATAAATCTACAAACAGTAACAAATAGGAATCCATTCAGACAACTTGCACTTTTTGAAAATAACAGATAACATATGTAAAAGTAAACCATTTAAAAAAAGAATTATGTTTTTGTTTTAAGGAGTAAAAATAAAGATATTTTACTGTCTCAAAGCAGCTTATCCACCACTGAAAAAAGAAAAAAATGGGATGACATTGCAGAATGATGAAGTGCATGCAGCTACCACAGTGGAACAGGCCATGACGTCTACAACAAATGGCAGGACTTTTATAGATTGGCAAAGAGGAGGACTGCAGAGTTGCGGACAGACAGGGGAAAACTCGGGGAGGACAGTCATGTACTCAGCCTCTTACCCCAGAAGAAGAGCAAGCACTAGCAATACTGAGTCTGACAGTGTCTTTTGGAATAAGGCAAGGAATTAATGTCCGTGGAGAAGAGTTAAGACTTATCTACATCCCCTCTGCCCGCCTCTCTCCATAGCCTGAACCCCTTAGACATGCATATAGTCCTGGTTTAGCTGCTGAGTCCTTATAGCAGGAACCAAATTAGTGGACCACATAGGGCAGAGAGGTCCAGTAGGTGCTAATAGGCATGAGCTAGTATTAACAGACCAAGAGCATGTTCTCGTATAAAGGCATGATACACTATGTGGGCAAAAGTTTGCGGATACTTGACCATCACACTCATATGTAGATCTTCCCCAAAATGTTGCCACAAAGTTGGAACCAAACAATTGTATAGAATATCTTTATATGCTATAGTATTACATTTTTACAATTATTGAAACTAAATGGCCCAAACATGTTCCAGCTTGATAATTCTCCTGTGCACTTTTCAAGCAAGGTCCATGAAGACAAGGTTTGCCTAGGATGGCGTGGAAGAACTCGAGTAGCCTGTACAGAGCCCTGACCTCAACCCCACTGAACACCCTTGGGATGAACTGGAACACCGACTGCACCCTCATTGCCTCACTTTACTAATGCTCTTTTTGGCTGAGTGAGCAAATCCCCACAGCCACGCTCCAAAATCTAGTGGAAAGCCTTCCCAGAAGAGTGGAGGTTATTATAACTGCAAAGGGGGGACTGAATCCAGAATGGGATGTTCAGCTCAGGTATCCAGAAACTTTTGGCCATATAATGTATGAAACATCTTCAATATCAGAACCAATAATCTTTCCCACTGAACAAAAAGAGTGACCTGGTATTCACTAAGTGAAAACTTCTTTGCATATTTCGATCAATTAATCTTAATTAACTACAATTTCTCATCTCATCTGACAGCCTGGCAGAAAATATACAGTTTATATTGCATACGCATTTCTTTTTTTTTTTTCCTATTTTTTTTTATAATGAATTATTTTCCTAAATTTGTGCTTCTAGCTTTATGATTTCTTGCTTTATATTGTTCAAATATTTAGTTGGCATCCTTTAATGAGATCATTTCTGCAGAGTGTTTAATAACAGAAAATATGAAAAAAAAAAAAAAAATTACATTTCCCAACAGACCCAGGAAAAATTTACTTAAGCATCAACTGAAACATCTTAATAAAAAAACCCTTAGCTGTGCGCCCACACTAGCCTGGCGTTTCCCTTCTGTCTTCAGGTCAGGAAGAGTAATATTCTCCTCTGTTCTTTTTTGTTCTCCATCTCATATTCCTCTTGGACTTCCCCAATAATTGAATTCTATTTTATTTGTATAGCACTAAAAACAAACATTGTTGCAAAGCAGACCTCTAATGAGCAAGCCAAAGGCAACACTGGTAAAAAAAAAAAAGAAAGAAAGAAACCTCATAAGAAACCGTGAGAGGAAGCACATTCTCCTTTGGGTGACAATGGATAGTGTGATTTTGTGATTATTTACAATACAAATTAGGAGTGTGTCAGATTTTACAGAAACATTGTCCAGCATTGCGCACACAAATGTTCTTGCACAAGTCCTCTCTGGTGTTGCTCTAAACCTTATTTCCCACCATTTTTCATGACCTTTGGTGGGCAGTGTTGAAACACTTCTCAGTTTTGGTTCATGGGTGAGCAGTGGGTGTTAGCAAATGCATTCAGAGAGGATATCCACTATCACCCAGTAGCCAGCCATTTCCAAGTCTCCATTTCTTGCTCTCTGGCAGAGTTGGCCCAGATGACTGCTTTATGACTCCAGCTGACCACAATGTCAGTAAAGAGTCTCTGGTGAATTTATAATAATATCTCAACATTTAAGTGTAACTTGGATTCAAGAGTTTGGGTGCAGTGGGAACAGCATGAATAGTCTTATATACCACAGTTTTGCTAAGTCCATGGTTGTCGCTGATGGTTTGAGGCATAGTGCTTTTAGAAGCTGGAGTCAGCACAAAGTTTCGGGAGACATCTAGCGCCAAATGGGCTTCTATTCAATTTTAATGAAATAAGAATTCAACCCCTGGCAGTTAGATGCAATTATAGAGACAATATAAATTGTTGCCAAAATTCCCAGGTGCCCATGAACCATTTTTTGTCATCTGAACAAAGTTTATCATCATTATGCATCCAGAAGTCTTATTTATTTAATTGTATTATATAAATACAAACATACTACAATAACTAGCAATAATACTTGTATTTTAACTCAACTAATGTCAAAGCTAGACTAGTACATGCCTAATCTCCATTGTAGCTAGAATCTTTTCCAACTCATTCAGCCATCATTATAGCACATCAAAAACAGCACATTTGTTAATGTTTACTTTTTACTATCGTACTGTATATACTCGGAAAATCAATCTAACAAGACAGTTTGGACAACTCCTAGCCAACTAATCAATTCCACCAAGAGGGCTCTGCTCCAAACCAAGCGGCAATTCCTCGAAAAGTAATGTAACATTAGCTCAATTACATTTTTGGCAAGTGAGTAGTACTTGCCATAAATGTAACTGAGCACATGTAAATCTTACATTACATTTTGGCTTATAGTTTTCATCCTCAATTCATTTGCCACTATTACCATGTGCATATTCATGTAAATAAACTCAAATAAAGCCAGGAACTTGCTAGCCAATTTAGTTGTCCAGGTTTCCTGACATGTTGCTGTACATTGCCCCTCAGAGGTTTTAGGGTTTTAGGATTCTCACATTTTGACATTTGTGTTGGACTTTAGTGTTCAGCCTTTGGAGGCTCCCATAATCTTCAATGCCCCAGGAAATTTCAAGTGTTGCCAGTCCTGTGGATACACCTGTATCGGCAGTCTGTACTTCATCGAGAATTTTCAATAGACACAGACATTAATTCACTGTGAGGCATGTATTTCTGCTGCGTATTTATGTGGACACTGTTGGGGATGCTGACTCTGAGTCACAATATTTGTACTACCATTGCCATTTTTCACATCACCTGGTGTAGGCTTTATATGATTCTAGATGGTCAGATTGAAACTTGCTTTCACTGAGTCAGTTTAAATATGAATCGTATTTGTTTTCAGGCTTCAATTTGAAATACTATGTTTTAACTAAAGCTGAGTTTACGCTGTACAATGTTTCGCTGATTTTGGTGTCAAAGACAAAAATTGTAAAAGAGTTATTTAGTTATGAGTTGATTTCGGGGGTCTTAGAACACAACGTGACGTGCTCAGCTGATTTAGTATCAACAAAGTCCTTTCAGAAATTTTTTTAAAATTAAAACCTCAGAGTGGGATCATTGTTATTCTGCTCATTTAAAACCCACCAATAGGAGGTCAGCATGGGATGACACAAAACTCATAGGACAGCTACAAATACTGTAGTGGCAATAGACAAAAGCAAACAAAACACGCTAATAGAAAGAAAAATACGCTTATTACCGCAAGAACAAGAATGTTTCTATTTATGTGAAACCATTTTCTATATGAGCCCAAATCAGGCTGATTGATGTCATAAGCAGAAAGTAATAATTTTCTTTAATCACAGGTCTATTGTCAAAGGATCTTCATCGCATAACCTGACATGGAGAGCGTTATTGCACAGTCTGATACAGAAATCGATCAAGATTTTATCAGGATCATCTTGTACAGTGTGACATGTAATGATCTTAAGACCATTAATTGCACAGTCTAAAACTGGCATAAGTGGGCTATTGCTTGTTACAGATTTAAAGATTAACAACAAAAACAATATTTTAGTATGAATTCTTAAACAGAAAAGAGTTGTATGGGTATTAGAACATTTTTAAAAATGTCTCATTGGAAATTAGTGATTCTTTTAGTCATGGGAAAAGAAACACAAAAACAAGTTAACCCTTGGTGGGTTAACTTGGTGGTTCCAAATTTACATTTCTCACTCTTGTAGCTACATACATTTTCTATTAGATTTAGTTTTACGGTGGTTTACTGTAATAATTCATAGTAGTTATTAAATAAAAACTTTAAGGGCTGAAGAAATATCCTGATAGCTTATGAACAGCTTTGGATGATGTACGCAAAAAATTAATAATTTTTACATTCGAGTTTGAAGAAACTCAGCCCATATGGTCATGAATTTGTTCTTATGATGGCTATATATTGTCTCTTATTATTGGTAAACATGAAGATAAAGTACAGAAACAGAGATGCACACTCTGACTCAGAAACTGCTGTAATAATTCTCTGTGGTTTATGAGTTATTGTTACAGTTATGTATACTTAATCATTTGTAAAGATCTTTTGAAGGATCACTGGTTTTGCTGTTACCATTAGGCATTTATTAGACTTAAAGAACTACTGATGTGAATATTGTGGCTGGAGTTGAGGATTTGTGCAGGGTCTGGGTGTTTGTTTTGGACAAAAAGCCATGGTTTCTCTTGGGTAGCCGTACATTTACAGGCAGAAATAGGAAGGAAATAACAAATTTCTGGGAGAGACCTGTTCCAGTGATTGATTTAGAAGTCCCTACAGCTGGTTCTACAGTGGGTTTTACACACTCGTATTTTACTCACGAATAATGTCAGACAGGTTCTCTAAAGATCTCTCTCTATACATAAGGTGTGTGTTAAGAATGATGATAAATATGTTGTTACTGTTATTTCGCATGATAAGCATGATAAACATGTAAGAGATGGCGGGGCAGTATGTCACATCATATACAGGTTAGATATATTTTGCCTTTTTTTTTTTTATAAGCTTTGAGTGAAGAACATACAGTATGTTATATAGATATCACTGATTTGTTCCACTACTTATTGCAAAGCAGTATGTAATATGTTGGAGCAGAGACTGCTTGAATAATAATATCTTCTGAAGGCTGAATTAATTCTACCTTTTCTGAGTCTGACCATGTACTCACTCTCATAGTTCACATCTGTTTGCGTTCCATCTGTTTGTGTCCTTCGGGTTGATGTTGTCCTTGGTGAAGACTTGGTGTCAGTCACACACAAAAACCGACAGACACACACCCACTACTCCAAGGTCTTCTAAAGTACTATTCAGATGGGATAAGATTTCCAGACATATGTACGTTAAGTAATGATGCCAGAGGCTGTTTGTAGTAATTATGATCAATTCACATGGGATCAAATCACATATGATCAAATCACAGAGATGGGAGTGTTTTCACAATGTACGTATTGTCATCACGTATTGTTATTTTAATAAAAACTGATTGTTTTGGCCTTTTGTTATAAGTGCTTGTTGTAGGGCTTTGGCAAGTTTCTTTTAACCAATAGGTCACATGACAATAACATGACAGTAGGCTATACTATACTATAATAAGTAACTTACCTAAAACCCACAGAAGTGTTGCTTGGTCAATACCTAGTTAGTACCCTGCTTCCTGAAGTGTGTTCATACTGAAGAAAAAGTGCAAAACCTCTTTTCCCACAGGATATATTTGAATCTTTATCAACATTCCATGTCCATTCAGACAGGATACATGTACTGTATATTGCATATAGTTATTTCTACTTGTCATTTTATAGAAGGTAAAATACGGCATAATCCCCACATATGAATGGGCAGTCTTTAAATATTACTGACATGACAGAGTTTGGGTGGGACTAAAATCCCAGAGATACTCTGGTAATAATTATATTACGCCACCTCCCCTTGTAAAAATAGTCCACTATGAATAGGCCTTAACACGCCAGTAGGTGTGGGAATAAGAGCAATTCCATCATGTTCATGTTGCTTCACATTGCGTGTATCTAATGCTTAATGCCTAGAGCCAGGGGCAGTGTTGCAGGGCCAGATGGTCCTGACTCCTCTGATGAGAGACCTGAACTCAGCGTTACACACGGAGATGCCCCTTTGGTCCCTGGCTCTACGCTGGAAGGCGACGCATCACGTCTGCCTTTTTGATGCACATCAAACATGATGAAGGGCAGGACACTCTGCTTTTGCACTTTTGCCCGCCCAACCTCTGTGGAGCAACATCCAAATGAGAAACAAAAAGCTCCTGGAGCCGTGCGTGCCTCCCTGTGTGTGTGTGTGTGTTGTCTTGCACGCGAAAAAAGGCCGTGCGCGACAAAAAGTATTTTTCAATGTCACTATATAGTGAATGCCAACCTCCAGCGACTGACCTGTCGCTCTATTTATAATGATGCATTACACATTATTGTGCAGCAAAACAACACCTGGCTAAGCCGGCAGTTATTTGTGATGCCTCTCGTTCACGTCGTTCTCAGTTCACTGGCATGCCCTCTGCATCATGCTGCAGAAAGCCAGCGCCAGCCTCCAGCATGTTTATTAAAATTAATTAAATTCAGAGTGGATGTAAAACCATTCTCTAAATGTTTCTGTGAAATCAATTGATTCTTTCCCTGAAATGCTGAGTTGGCTAAAAAGTTAGGTGTGGATTAAATCAGAAACTTGCCAGATGCCAAAGTTCTGTCGAAGACCAATTCATGGTTCGGTTTTAAATAAGGCCACAAATAATTGTTTCAGGGTAATGTTTACAACCCAAGACCAACCACACATGGAAAAGGCCTTCCACTGAACCATTACTGTGTATAACCATGTGTTGTTACAGGAGCCAAATGGAAAACTCTGGATTTACAGTCTACTGGTATAATTTGATGGTTGACTGCTAAAAACCGCATTAAAGATGAAATGTTTTAAAGTACTCCTGAACTTAAACCTACTTCTGACTCCTTTTGGATGGGCTGATTGTGATTATATAGATTGGTATCTGGGTCAAATTTGTTAATAGAATGCAAAATCTTTCCATCAAACAGACTTTCTTGTTACTTCTGAATCAAGGAGTGTTCTGTACGAGCGTAGAACTTTTGGCCACTGAACTTGCATGCCAAGATAGCAAGCTAGCTAGTTAATATTAATTTTAATTAATGTTAAATGAATCACAATAAACATGACATTTTAAATTGAGGCTATAATACTGAAATCCAACTTGTGTCTGCTACAAATGTTATACATTGGTTAATTAGCCACCTAGCTAAGTGAGCCTATTTTAGTAAGGAACAGAATTGTGGTTATGTGGTTAGGTACTGTTAAACAAATCACTAAGAATATGACAGTTCAATTTTTGTGATACTTAAAATCTACTCATGTCTACCTGGGCCAAAATAAAGCTAGGTTGCTAGCTAAATAGCAAGCTAGTTAAGTTAGTCATGAATAAAATTGTCGCTATGATGCAAACCTTGATGCTGTTAATTAAATCACTGAGATTGTGACAATGCAAATTGAGACTCCGGTACTGAAATCCGACTTGTGTTTACATGTGACATATTAGAGCTATGTTACTAGCAATTCGTTTTTTGGGATTTTAATTCCACTATGTGTAACCACAGATCCATAGATTTTTTTTTTTTTGGAGAGAGAGAGTAAAGATGCAGAGATGTTCTTGGGCCTTTTTTTTGGTCATTATAAAACATATTAGAATTTAGTTAGGTTATTTTTAACTTATTTAAAGGCTTTTTGTTCTGTCTCCACTAAATCACATTGTAAATAATGACTATGCCATAAATAGATTGTTAAGCACTGGTCATATATCACTACTCCCCTGTCTCTCTTACCATCCTCTTCTTTAAGGGTGAGACTTTAATATCTAGGGAGAGTTATGATGACTTCTCTTCACATGTGAGCCCACATGCTCCCAGACAGACACTAAAACCTGAGAGTGCACAACAAGCACACTTTCATCAGGAAAAATGAATTACAAGTGGGACTGGATATGCCCAGATGTAATTCCTGCTCTTGTTTGGTGTTTAAAGGGAGCCAGCGAATTGCAAGTGGGAGTCTGTGACCTTCCAACGCACAAACACACACAAACTCCAAAAACTAGTGAGCTCTAAAGCCTTCATATTGCTGCACATGCACCTCCATGCCATTAATTTTCTTAATAAGGAACAGTGTGTACTTCACTTCAATGTCTACCAGACACAGCTCATTAATGCTAGTCAGAAGAGTGAGGTGAGGCGTATTTTGAAAACCCTCATCATTTTAAAGCTGTACATTCTGGGATTGGGTAACATTGGTTAAATGTCTTCTTCCATCTCTTTTGTGAGAAGAGATGGCTTTATTATAGTGATGATTCTTCTGCCCTGAATGTTTACCTTGGCGGGTTTTCCGCTGCTTTAATTGGCCCTTTGTGCTGACCCCAGAGAGCAGGATGAGATACTGCATGTTTAGGAGGATGGAAATAGCCTACACTTCCTGCCTTTTGGGACACCAATGCTGCTGCAGTTAGCAGGAACTTCCCCACCATCAGCCAGTGCAGCAAAGGCCTGGTCATCATACTTGTTATCTTGTTATAGTGGTTTCGCTGTCCACACTTACATGAGATGATTTTGTGATGTGGAATGTTAAAGAGAATATTGAAAGGCTGAGGCATGTATTTTGCTTGTATTTTGCTTTACGCACAATTAGTTTCAAAACTGTATGAATTTGAATTGGAAATTAGTTATACAGTTAAGTGAAAAAGTTGAGTGCACCCCTCCCCATGATTTATGAATGGAAAATGAAAATGTAAATCACACAAAAAAATAAACTTCTAATAAGTTAAGAGTGAAAAGTGTGTCTTCAGCAATCCAAAACATAATCAACAGTAAAATACATAGAAAATAAGTTTTGCCGCAGCTCTCTAAGTCTTCACATGTGCTCCACCCTGAATGACGTCATATAAATTAGTATTGCATATTAATCTTTAAAATTAACACATGATTTTCAGTGGCATCCGAGATTTATTTTGTAATTAAATTTTAAGTGAGTTTTTAAAAAAAAATTTACATTTACCTTTTATTTTTCTTTTTAGGTTTAGGTTTTCATTGACATGTTGCTCTATTTTTGCTTTGGTTAACGATATCCTACATTACTCAAAATGCCGTTTAACTACTTGCTTATAGAGCTGCAGTGGGATTTCATCTCTACGTAAAGAGAGTCATGCAGCAGCACTTTAGTCATTTAGTCTGTCCAGCTCTCTCACCTCATCTGTACACTCTGCTCAAACAGATCAGCTTCCTCTGTGTCCACCTTTTGCTGTCTGCACTACTACACTGAATTTCTTATTAATATGACAAAATAATAAGTGAGAAAAGAAGCTCTTGCTCTTGACCAATCTTGAGAAACAGACTATTATCCCTTATGTTGAATTTTTTTTTCTCATTAAACAGTTTTAGCTGTGCCAGCCACATCTTCCTGTGACCTCAGAGCAGCACACAAACCCTAACATCTCAGAAATGAGCCCATCACAGATATTTCAATATAAACTTATTTAATATGTTTCAGGGTGGACCTTCCTTCAAGATTCCTTCAAGAACACAAATTAAAATTAGAAGAGAAATGTTGGAACATGGGGTGAAAATTACAACTCAGAGGATCCAATAGCTGCTCAGAGGATACATAAGGGGTGGGAGGCAATTAACAGAAGGCATATAAGTTATTAGAATATTTATATCGCATTCAGAAAGGGTGGTGCAAATTTTTAGACTTATATAATTCTTTTTGTCCTTAATATCTTAACAGGCACTTTTTACATCTGTTACAAAACTAACAAATTACATGTTTTTTAATTTTGTCCTATGGGGTGTGCAAACATTTGCACTTAGCTGTATATGAACTGTACAATGCCAATAGCATGGGTTTATAAATATATGCATTTAAAAGGGCATATCATAAATAGATTTTCTGCATGAATTATGGCTGTTCAGAATCGTTACTGTCTGCAGCCTTTTCATAAAGAAAAAAAAAAGATTGTTCTGTCTGACTGTCCTTGAAAAAAACACATTTCCACAATACAGGCAGTAAAATGTTTCTACTGGATTGCAAATTGCAAGAAGCCTATGAAATTATTTAAACCCCATCATCTCTCTCTTTCATACTCAGCCTGGCTTTCAGGAATGGAGGGAGCTGATCAATCTCCCCTCTATTTTCTTCCCAGGGGCAATGATAAAGTTAAAGTCGCTTTTCTTCTTTCTCTCTGTCTGGGCTGTGGTGTGCATCAGCTGAGAGTGTACACAAATATTTGCGATAAATGCTACTGTTGCCATGGTAACCTGAGCTGAAATATCTGATAAGGTACACTTGTTTTTAGCTCCTCTCGAAGTATGGTCTGGAGGCTTCTCTGTGTGTATGTGTGTGTGTGTGTGTGTGTGTGTGTGAGAGAGAGAGAGAGAGAGAGGGAGAGAATGTTAGACAAAATGGTGTGGAAGAGAGAGAAAAATTGGTAGAGAGAGCGTTGCATAATTAGAACAATTTTCACTCACACATTTGCTCACACATTTTTGCTCTCTGCTTGGAAAATATGTGTCAGTGTTGCACACTTTCCCCCTCAAAATAGAGAAAGAGAGAGAGGGAGCAGCTTTTTTCTGTAAATTTCTTTTTTCCTGTCTGTCTCTCAGTTAAGTACCTGCACATTGCAGTTTCTAGTGCTTCCATATTCATGGCAGACACACGGAGGCAGCTCATCATATCCGTGCCAGTCCCTGAAGCTTTGCTACGTGCTGAGCGCTTAAGTGCTTTGCAGCTCCACACTGCTCGACTAGAGAGTGATCTCACTGTGTATTTCTACTCGCATGCATTTGAATTTCAATATCTTATATACATAAACACAGTAATTCATGCAGTGGTTTTTTTGGGATCCTTCTAGCTCTTTGTAGTTAAATGCCTTTGCTTCTATTTGTTCCAGTGAGGTCACTGTTGCCCTTTAGTTTTTTCCTTTCTTTTTGCGGCTGTGCGTCTTTCATCTGCCACCTGGCAGTCCACAGCTCAGAGCTTGCATTACCTTCAGTCAGAGCTGGAAAAATGGCCGTCAGTGGGCAGGCTACAGGCAAGGTTGCAAGAGTTCTTCTTATTCTATAGCATGTTTTTTGAAGCAAAATCTTTCTACCACATAGAATGAGTACCGTGAAAACCATGAACAAGAAGTTTAGCATGTTTTCTCTTATACAGAAAAAAAGAAAACACACTGAATTGAAAATCTCAAAACCCGAGATGCACAAGAATCCATGTGCAGGAGGTTTAATTACAAAACATTAAACACAGTCCAGACATGGCAAATAGTTGAAACACAAGGCAAGGGTCAAGACCATGGTAATAGCAATCACAAGATATAATGTTCACAAACGCAGATGTTTGCAAGACTTCGCAATACCTATTTACATAAAATAGGTATTTTCTTACATTTGTAGTTGTGTACGAGTATTCTTACATATCTGATGACTGGAACTGTTGTTCCTCTTCGGGAGCTACTGCAGACACTGACTGTAAATTACCGCTATTGCGCGTGTAGTAAATGAACTGGAAGTGCATGAGCAGTACTAAAAAGAACGCAGAAGTGTTTGTGCAAGGATCCCATGAGAGTTTGAACTAGCTTTCTATAGTCTGTAAACAGGAAGTGGTTAGCATTCAGAGGAAGGGTACCTCTGCTGGTGTGGAGGTTTAATGCCCCAGCTGAATGTGATAGTAGAGTTGTATGAAAAACAGCAGCACAGAATCATTTATAGCAGGTCAATAGAAAGATCAGCTATGAGCCACTTCCCCAAACAACACTGCAAATCAAACCTGGTGTTAATGGGGACTCTCAGAAAAGCCAATCCTCCTTCGTAATATTACTATTGCAAGAGTGGAGGGAATTCAGACATTAAAATTTGAGAATGTTTTTTTTTAAATCTGCATAACATCAAGTAGGTTATACATAATGAATGGAGTCCCTAGGCTTAGGAACAGTTTTATTCATATTATTTGTTTATTAGCATGACAGCTAATATGAGTGGCAGCTTAGGCCCTGAGAGGATTCATTCATCTGTTGCAGAAACGCAACATGAAATGCATCAAGACATGCTTCAATGCATGTGACAGAACTAACTATACTCACTACAGATTATGCCACAGATAGTGTCAGGTTATTGGTTTATCTGTGAGAGCTTGTGTGTGTGTCCGTGTATGAGTGTATGTGTGTGTGCAGTTGATGTGGGCAGAGTGAGGATTTTAAGCCTAGTGAGCTTGAGGTTGAGACAGTTGAATCATAGGCTGCTTTGGCAGTGGGAGAAAAAAAAATCAATGGCTTTTAAATTCACTTTGTGAGAGAATATCAAAGGCAAAGGATGTTGAATCATGGCTAAGAGCATTGTGTGTGTGTGTGTGTGTGTGTCTATGTATGTGCGGTGTCCTGCAGATGTTGTTCTCAGTATGTCCTAGTCTGCAGCCAGACTGAGATTCCAGTCAGAGATAAGCTTTCCATCAAGGCCACTGGTCTAGCCTTAACAATCAGAGTACTGGATGTGCCGAAGGAGAATGCCAAAATGCTCAAATCTGCCGCATTACCCTACTGATGTCCTGATTGAGAGACCCTGCTGTCCTTCTCAATGATAATGCAGAGACTCGAGTGTAAAACTCGGCTGTGTGGCACGTTTCTGCAATGCTAAGCAATGGATTTACCCTCAGGGGCATAGCAGCCCTTGGTTGATGTTGATGTGATGCTCAGAGGACTTGGGTGTATGATGATTTTGCACAACATGCACTATGGAATAAGACTTCTTTCTGAGATAATTTTCTGATGGCATCATGACAGTCTTTAAATGACTTGCTCTGCAGTCACGCTTCTCCTTCGCTTGTTTTCATTAATAATAAATAAGGTTTGCAAGCAATTATCACAGGTCTTGCATCGGTGCAGCTGAGCACTCCTACGCTTCTTCCCTAGTGGCTAAAACTAAATTGTCAGTGCTGCATATTTTGAGTAGTGCTTTAGCTCCACAGGCTGTGAAGTGTACAATTCATATTGAGTCCTTTTTATAATATTATTGGTGGTCAGTGTCCCTTTCTTGCAAAACAAAATTAGATTTTTTGGGGGTTAGAAAAAGGTTCAGCCCTTATAGCACACATAGGCAGGTTGCCAAGCTAGTTTCCAAGGTCCAGAGTAAACACACTAGAAAGAGATGTCTATAGACATTTTTCCTTCTTCACATCAGAGCCTGGTCTGAAGTCTCAAGGCTGTGCTTTCTTATGCTGTATGAGATTTGTAGCAATTGATGAAAACAAAATCCTTCTGTCATATATTTTCCCACTATTTTCTGCAGGAACTTGATATGAGTTCTGTCTATAGTCATTTGTTTCATACAACTGAGTCTTGGGGCCTGAATATGCTAAGCGTATTAAATTAGGCTAGGATGTAGAATCTTGATGTGATATACTGTATTAAATATACATGCACACTCAGTCCATTGATTAATTACTCATCGCTCACCATATTGAGGAATATAAAACAGCACTGAAATTTCAGATGAATTAATGTAAATGAAAAACTAAATTATGGTATAAAATGTCTTTTTAGTGCATGACAAGCATAGCCAATTCAGTTCAAGATTAAACATCTTTTTCTGTATTTTTCTGGTGATTGTAAACATTATGAAATTCTCAGATTGACTTGATCGTAGGCATCAGCTATATTATAGCCGTGCCATGTGATGTCTCCTATCTGGCTATCACATTATTAGTACTCTCTTTGACCTCCACTACACTGATAGGTTGGAGCATTGATAGGCCTGCTGACCCCATCCAAAGGTCAGTCTGACTAAATATCAAATGTTTCTGTTCTGGCAAGGCTTGGCTTCTTTGGTCACATGATCTCCAGCAAGGGATTCTTACCTGCATCTGAAAAAAATATGAAGTATACTGTAAATGGATCATACAACGTTTTATTAATATTGGTGATTGTTTTTTTTTTTTGTTTTTTTCATGAGGTGATGGTCCTGACGGTCTATACTATAGTTTTCATACAGCTTATAAGGTACTCATCGTCATATAAAGCTGGAATGTCTGGCTCCGGTACAGAAGCGTTTAGCAATCTATCTCATTTAGTACACCTAATTCAACTCATCAGCAGTAGAGCTGTGGTCAGAGCCAGCCCTAGCTTTTTCAGGTACCGCAATGACTAACTGCCCTGGTTCCCTCAGAGGTGTTGGCAGCTTGCTCTGAAGCCGCAGGTGGAGTTAAGCTGGTGGCAGAATAAACAAATTTAATTTTGTTTAAATGGTCTCATTAGTAATTTATTTGATGAATGGGAGGTGCTGTCCAATTGTATTGTACATAAACTTTTATTCTGCTTTAAATATTTGATCATTACACATTATTATACAAATTATACATTACTTTTTGAGTATTATAAGATGTTTTACCACATATAATATTTAAATATTGAATAATGACTAAACACACAAATACTTGCAAACAGTATAAGCTATCCAATTCTCAAATCTGATTGGTCAGAAGGTGTTGATCAATTTTCAATAACAGCAGCTCCGACAGTAGTGCTGGCTGTAAACCTGTACATCAAAGTTTTATATTAATGCACTTATTCATCTGTGGTTTTGTTTCTATAGTAGCAGCTAATTCGTAGAGAGTGTATGGCAGACACTCCATGTAATCACCCTATTTATGATTATTTTCCTTTAATGGCTCACACTGTCATGTTTTATTCCTTACTTAATTGGTCTTACAGAATAATATTCTTGTCATTCTTGTAAAATATTACAAGAATGTATTCTTGTAAAATTCTGAGGCAAATCAAACATTCCTAAGATCGTTTTTTTTAATGCACATAACATTAGCTGGTTAATTAGTTATTGAAAGTTAAAATTAGAGGATTGCTAATAGTAAATAACAATAAGAAAGTGAAAAATACAACAGCCAGTGTCTAAGGCTACGTAACATTTACAAAGATTTCTGCGAAGTTGCTGTGACATTTTTAGTTATAGGAAAACTAACACTAACATTTAATTTTTTGTGTAACTCAGAAGGTTATGTGAGCAATGCTGTAATAATTTTGGGCCTCATTTATCAATTTGTTTAGTAACGTTGCATGTAAATGTTTCTGTCGGTCCAAGCATTCTAAAATTTCCCACCAGATTTACAAAAAGTTTCAGTAATGCTGATTTTCTTGAATTTCTTGATATTCAAATCACTCATAAATTACCAAGCGCATTCATGGTACACAAAGCTCCAAAGGCAAAGCTTACAGAAGGCTAAAATGATGAATGGTGAAAGAGTGCGTCCTATATGTGGCATGCACTAAATCTTCCAGTAATGTGGCTCAGCAACTGCAGTGCATCAACCACCACAGACACACACTAACTCTTCCTCCTTTTATAGGGTGCCATTTCTTTTGGCTAAGTGTATTTGTCTTTATTTATAGATTTCTTCTGGATTGTACATTGTTCATTAAAATCGTGCAGTTGAAATAAATAAGCGATTTAAACTTGACAGTGTAATCTGTATATAAATCATAACAATTAATCCAAGTAAAGCTGATCAGTCAACATTTATATTAGTGAATCTCCTAATATGTAAATTTACACAAACTCAGGATCTATTGTAGGATATGAATGTATTCCAAACTAATTGGACTTTCATGAATACCACATTTCTTGTGTAAATGCCCCTGTGAACGATTTATGAATAAAAGTGTTTGTATCCAGCTTGATAAATGAGGCCCACTGTAAAGCAAATGTTATTACAGCGGATGTTTTGGAACATTGCCGGGACGTTATTTTTGGTCTGTTACAGCTCAACCTCCTTAGAACCTGTTGAATGCTTACTGAATGTTCTTATAATGTAATTTGTTAACTTGAAAGCACTTTGCAACAATTAATGTCCTTCAGCATGTTTGCAGTAGTTTAGTAACTACCATACACACTAAAACTTAATATTAGAAGTATGCATCTGTTTTAATGTGTTGTGGCTCCAGTCTTCTATTGCATGGAGAATGTAATTGGCATTAGCCGCGGACCGTCTGGCACATTAGTGCAGCTCCACTATGATTAGGATGAAGGTCATCAGCAAAATAAAAAACCGGCACAGGAAGAGAGATGGGAATGGGCACGGAGATGACTGCCGAGATCAGTCGTGAAGCAGATGTCTCCATGTGATTGATGAGACCAAACATGTGCCATAAATCTCCACTGTGGTGAAGGAAAGTGAAGAACACGACTGACACACTTACAGCTCCGCATTCGTTCTCTGACACGCCACCACTATCCAGGTTCACATATTGGCATTTGGCTAAATCTCAAGCAGGTTGGCAGGGACTCAAAGTCAGACATATTGGCATTTAAAGCTACTTTGATTTGTACTCATCTGAGAATATTGACTCTGTACACAAATCTACAGAAGCACTTGAGTACATGAAGTTCACATAATCAGTGAATGTTCACTTAATAAATCTTTGTGTGGCAACAAAATTTCATTTCCAATGTTTCCAAGAAGGCAGTTCCAAGAGAGTAAATTTGATTGAATTCGTGACTGAAGCCCAAAGTGAAAAACCTCACAGTAATTCTTCATTTTATAAAAAATAATGATATCCTTATTTGGAGCTATATAGCCTGTACATTCTGTTCTTGTGCCGCACCGTGACATAGTGTCATACATCACGAAAGCCTGATGAAAGCTTTGCTGATGAGGAATGTAAAAATTGATCTTTCAAGTTGGGAGTTTGGATCCAAGTAAAACAAAGCTTACAAAATAGGTTATTAAAATGTGTTTCACAGCTACTGTTATCTACAATACCATACAGGTGTTATGGTGTCAAAATGCCTGCTTGGTTATTTTTATATCACTTATTCTGAATGTCAAAGTCCGGCAGCATACCTATTGGAAAGCAGCTACTGAAAGAACAACGAGTGACTGTGACAAATGCCAGTCAGTTATTCAATTGTAACCTAATTTATTGGCCAGAGCATTTAGAATTACATAAAAAAAATGGCAAAGCCAGAATGTCATTGTGAATGTTATTTGGATTGATTTTATTGTGATTTTAGAGGAAAGAAATGCAATTACTGTAATTATTATATTGGATTGAAAATGTGTTCTTATATTCATGTGGTTGGTGAAATAGCAAATTATCATTCCAATTATGCTAGGATTCTGATAGTAAAAGGAAATGAGCTAAAATATAATTATACATGACCAAAAGACAAGTGGGTATTTCTGCAAGTACAAGGCCGCGGCATGGGTCATCACATGACATCCTGAAATTTCCCAGTCGCTCTTCTGCACTTCTATTCATTGCCCTGAATTTGAAGTCATAAAAGTGTCTTACAGCAATGCTACTAACGAGAGTTTTTATTGTCATTTTTAAATGCTGACCTTTGAGTCACCTTTCTGTCACACAAACGGTTCGAGACGCGTTTCTGCCTTTAGCATTGGCTAAATATGGAGTTGAGTCAGCTCGTAAAAACCAGATGCACATTTAATTGTATAGCCTAAAGAGGAACTTTGGCCACTCAAGCATGTATTAATTTTCCCAAAACAGGATCAGATTGACATAACGATCAGGATAGGAGGACATCTGATAAAATGCTACGATGATGGTGTAGTTATTTTTGACTAATCTCTTAATACTTTTGCTGTGTCTGATTTCTCGTATGATTTCTTGTCTGAATGTTACCAAAAATGTTAATACTCCACAGTTAATTTCCATCTGCTACACCATTGAATGCCAGCCCCAGATGTTCCTCTCTAACTCACAGGGAATATTGTAGCTGTAATGTTGGGCATCAAAACAAAAAAGATGCATAAGTAATCATTTCTGTTCTCTAGCTCCTTTGAAGTTCTTGCAGGTCCCACTTGCAGGTTGTCAGATACTCTACCGATCTGATTCAGTTAATATAGTGTAAATAAACTCACTTTAGAGTTTAGATATAAGTTATGATCACAGACTATATTAAGTTTAGGGTTAGGTTTAGGTTTTGGGTTGAGATCAAGTGTTCAAAGTAGGATACATCAATGACACTACAATGCCTTTTTTATACATTACTACTTCAATGAATCTTTGAATCTATAAACTGTACCATAGATGTCACTATGACTGAGATAATGTCAGTTGTGTTTAGTTTTAGGAGAAAACTGATATTTTATAATTCAGTAATGACAGTAGTTCCAGATCTAACATAAACGACAGGTTTTGTTCTAATACTCGTTAATATTTTTAAAAAGAAGAGCATGTAATCATTGTTTTACAACGTTTTCTGTAAAAGTTTTCTGTCACACTTTGTGTTTTCTGGTTTCTCAGTTAACATGATACTCTGGTTTTTTTTTTTAACTTCAAGAGAGAGGAAAAACTAGAGGCTGGTGAGAGAATGACTGTTTATACAGTAGCTGTTATAACATAAGAGGTAACAGGAACTAACTTGCCTTGTGGATGTGCCATAACATTAAACAT
Organism: Pangasianodon hypophthalmus; assembly: GCF_027358585.1. Taxonomy (NCBI): domain Eukaryota; kingdom Metazoa; phylum Chordata; class Actinopteri; order Siluriformes; family Pangasiidae; genus Pangasianodon; species Pangasianodon hypophthalmus. The sequence goes on along the minus strand of NC_069734.1, from coordinate 6,551,750 downwards.
AACTGTAAATGTTTAAAAAAGCATGACGTTTAATTCAGTATGAATTAAAAATTGTAATAGTTGGCAAAAAGCTGTGGTATAAGTGGCACAGTGGCACACTTTGGGCTGTGTTGTTGTAGGAAATCTGTATCACACTGGCGTGGATTATTTTCCTATAATGCCCAAAGTGCATTATTCTTTACATACAGTATCTTTTGTTGCTGAATTGGCATCTAAATGGGCCTTTCTTGTTCTATCTGTAGAATTTTCTTGCAACAGATTCATTCATTCCAGATGATAATGTTGGTGATGGAACTATTAGCTAAATCATCAATTGCTAAAACTTATACTCAAGTACAAATGCTGGCATAGTTTTAGCACAAAAGAAAGAAAATAATTGAAATATTTGAAATTTATACCAACATGAGATTTAGTGTTAGGTAACAAAAATGCTTAAAAAGTGTGCATATAGAAAAAGAAAAGAAAAAATGAGATCAGAATAATAATGCTACAGGCTAAACCCACATTTCATTTTGAACTTAATGGAATTTGCTTTTTTTTAAAATCTAAATTGTCAAATAAATGTATATTTTCCATTTTTCACCCAGACACCATGCAAACTTTTACACTCAACTATGCAAGCTGTTGCATAAATGCATGCATATCTACTGTATGTGTCTCCCTTATCTTAAAATATTACATCTAATATTAACATAATATTGTGAAATTCCTACATGACAACGTGATCAAATTTGTGCTCTAATTGTTTTTATTTTTTGTTTATATGATTTACTTTATGTTTTTATTATGTGAAATGTTACAGTGTATGTCAATATTATGTTTAGTAATGAATGCTTAATAAAATTGAGATTTTAAATAAATTATAGGTAATAGACAAATGAGTCTGGTGTCAGAAATGAGGGTCCAAGTACTCTTTAAAATATATTTATACTTATTTTTCAAACTCCTAAAAAGTGAAATTCTCAGTATTACTTACTTAAAATAAACAAGTTTTAAGGTTTAAGTTTAAACAAGGTTTAAGTTTAAGGTTACATTTCTTATAATGCTCTTAACAAGCAGGATATTTTTCTGCAGTAATCTATGCAATACTACTGGTGTTTAATGTTATTCTGTATGTGAAAAAAAAAGCCCTCAATCCCATCAGCAGTGGATTATTCACCTAATTCAAAGGCATCCAGCAAAAGAATGACCAAAAAAGTCCAGAAACTGAAATCCAATGCTTCCAAAAGCCTGTGGAAAAGTTTAGCATGTGTGCGACTGTACTATACCCATAAAATAAACAGGGTTGTCAAACATTGGGACAGTTTCAGCAAAAGCACTCTGTTGTATTGCACAAACATGTGTAAATTGTATTCGCAGTTTAGATATAAATATGTCAGAATTTCAAATATTGACATTGTTATCTGAAGTGTGTACAGAACTTTAGTGTTCTTTTTATGATGATATTCGATGCACACTAGTAAATCTGTTGCTGGATGTAGTAAGAATATTATTTGTAACTGCTGACAGTTACAGCTGGCGAGTATCTTTGGCGATATATCAGTAATTGTTTGCCAGCTCAAGTTGCAGTCTTCCATCGTCTCTTCTACCACAGCACTGTTGAATTCTTGAATCTTGAATGTGTTTATTAATTTTCTATAACAGCAGCTCTGACAGTTGTTCTGGCTGTAATTCAAATAATAGGTTTATATTAATGCACTCCTTTGTGCTGTTGTATAAGAGGAAAAAAACACTTCAGGATCTGACTTTCCGCTTTGTGTCTGGACACATTACGCCATCCCGTCGTGGAATATTTTCCTATAATAGCTTGATCTGTCATGTTTTATTCCTTACTTAGAGACAGGAGTAAAGTTGGTGTGCCACTGACTTCATGCCCTGTTGATTAACCCTGTTCTGAGTTGCTCAGTGCAAAATGAGGCAGGTGGTGGAAATGCCATCCTCTTTGCTTGGATGTGTGTGTGTCTCACTGCTGAGGCAGAGGAGGGAGTCTTTGCTTTAATGATGTGCTGTTGCCCTCACCCGGGCATGCGGGATGCAGCTAATCCACGCTGACGGTCTGTTTGGGAGTCAGATGACTCAGGGACACACACACACACACACACACACACACACAAGCCTCTGTAGCAGCGTTCTCCTCACTGCCTGTCTGAATCAGGAACAAGCTCGGGGATTGTGATGCACCTCTCCACCTCATATTCAATCCCTGCCTCAAGCCATACGGCCTGCAGATGAAGGTGGAGATGGAGTGTTTGCGAGAGAAAGAGAGAGAGTGAGACAGAGAAATAGAGAGAGAGAGAGAGATACTGAGACAGAGAGATGACAGCAGCCTCTTGAGCATTCAAGCATGTCCCAGAAGGATGCATCATCACTAAGAATTCAGAACAGATCAACGATGATAAATGATGTGAATCTTTGCAGCAGGCATTTTGGATTATGTTGTCTATGTGAAATGTTGGTAAATGTCGTTGGTAAATATTCTGGTAAAAGGGTTGATGGTCACCAAATGTCATTTTCCAAGTATGATTCATTTTCTTAAGGTCGGGTATCGTGCCTTAATAGGCTTATTTTTTTTATCTTTTACTCATAACAGAATGAAACATGACATGCTGAATGTATACGTCAATACATAATATAATTTATGAAAATTGTATTACAATAAAAAAATATTAAAAGATGCAAGAGAGGCAATCAGTCATTTAATATGCACCAATTTACATATCACAAAAACCCATAGTGTATTTAACTCATAATGATATTTTTGTTTGTTTTATTATAATAACACACCCTCAACATAGTTCTTTAATGTAATTATATAAGAAGAAACATGTAGGAAAAGTGCATATTTTGCATAGTTTTCTGGATAAAATGTCAAAGTCAAAGCAACTCAAGATAACAGGAAATTCTGCCCATAAGACCAACAAAACAGTGTGTGAAATGATGTGGCTGTTCCTGCTTTGAAGGCTGAGGACAATGAGTTGGTGTCTGGCAATCAGGCCATCTTGAGAAAAGGACAATAAACATAATGTCAGTGACTAAAAGAATCCTAAGAACCAGTTCATTTTTCAGAATCAATCATTGTGTCATTTAAAGAAATGTACATGTACTACTACACTACATTCTACGGAATACACTTATTAACAATATATGATTCAGTATGGAGAAATATGAAAAGACCTTTGAAAAATACAACAAAATGTATGTTATGCATAAATAATGACATTGGGATAATAGTTGGGAAAATATAGAAAAAAAATCAATAAATAATTGTCAGTGTATCTTTACTTATTGTGGAAATATGAAAGTTATAAGTGGAACAATATATCATATAAAAATCTGAAAATTGCTTGGACAATTGATCTGCACCAAATACATTCAGAACTGTGACTGGCATAATTCCAAGGAAATTCTCTGAGCTGGTAGCTAACTGACTAACACACTGACTTTCTTACTAACTACTTGAACATATGTCTGTGCCATTATTTATTCAACCAATATCCAAACAAACAAACAAAACAATTTTGGTAGCCCATAATTTGAGGTCACTCTATCTTAAAAATCAGATTTAGGAAAAAAAAAAGCTTAACTGTTACTATAGAAATGATAATATATTATATGTTTTGAATTACAGCTGGCACTACTTTCAACGCTGCTGTTATAGAAAATTAATCAGCACCTTCTGATCAGTCAGATTCAGCTTTACTCTAAATGCAACAGTTCCTAGTCTTTCACTTCTAAAAATGATAACATTCATCCTAATATTAAAGATAAGAATATAGTGGGTATTTGGAAGCTTTCACCTACTAAGATGGATATTTCTATCTCTTATCTAATCTTTATTTCATTGATCAGCTGCCAGCTTACAGTATCTTAGGTGTCTTTTCACTTATTTCCTCCGACCTGTAAGGTGGATTTCTAATTCAATATTATCATACTCTGCTGAAATCCACGCTGAAGACTTCAGCTTGCTGTTAACACAGGCATCAAGCACTGGCGATCTAAAATTAGCCTCAGAATGAGACAGCTTGGAAAAACAAAAATTGGCTGCAATTACTGCTGAATTCCTTATTGAGTCATGTTTTGACTTCCCCTGCGCCAGGAAAATATGAAAATATCATTTAGAGAGAGACGGAGAGAGTGGAAAAGCAGCGAAAGAACTGGCGAGTTAAGAGCAGTGAAAAAATAAAAGCAAGATTGGGAGTAAGTAAAACAGAGAGAGAGAGAGAGAGAGAACTAGAAATAAAAAGAAAAAAAGTTTTTTTCTATTTTCCTTCAGCACATGTATTGCAGTAAAGCAGAGAGTTATGAGGCTGTTTGCAGTAAAGCTGAGAATCAAGCAGACTCATTATATTGTAACTTAATTGGACCATATGCTGGCTTCTTTTATAAGTTCACATTCTAAGCATATCAGATCTTTTAACGCTGGAAAAAAGTGCTGGAAACTTTCTTCGGTGTACTTTTTTTTTCATTTATCACATCATTTGTGTAATGCATGAAATCATTCAGATATAGGTCAAGAGCTTCACATCACACATCAGACTGGGGGAAAAAATATGATCAAGTGAATTTGACTATGAAGTAGTTGGTTTGTATTTCAGAAACTGCCGATCTTCGTCACCTGATCTTATTCCAGTCGTTTTCAAGTTCTGACATGCTTTTTGCTCACCATGGTTGTACAGAGTGGTTATATGAGTGACCATAGCACCCTGTCTAATCAGCAAGGCATTTTCACCCACAGAACTATTGCTTACTGGAAGAAAGGCTTTTTTGTCTTTTTTTGTGCCATTCTGTGTAAACTCTATATACTGTTGTATGTGAAAATCCCAGGATATCAGCAGTTCCTGAAATATTCAAACAAGCCTGTCTGGCACCAATAGCCATGCCACAGTAAAAGTCACAGAGATCACATTTTTTCCCCATTCTGATATTTGATGTGAAAATTAACTGAAGCTCTTGACCTGTATCTGCATGATTTTATGCATTGTGCTGCTGCCAGATGATTAGCTGATTGGATAGTGAATAGTAGGTGTATGCAACATGAAGGCAAAAATGCAAAGACATCTGCACTATACTATATTATATGCTAGTTTCTCTGGCATGTATGTGACTGCACCATCATAAAGTACACAGTTTCATAAATTGATGTATCTGGCATTAAATGACTAGCCCACTGATTATGTTAAGATAAGAAAAGATAAGAAAAGATAAGATAAGATAAGATAAGATAAGATAAGATAAGACTTTATTGATCCCAATGGGAAATTAGAGTGTTGAATATGTGCTCAAGTTTTAGAAAGCTCTCTGAGATATAGGAATGGTGGCATTTAATGTGATGTGCATAGACTACCACATTTCTTCAGAAGTGTATAAATTGGTTGAGTCACAAAAACAGGACAAATCCTACTTTAAAAAACACATTTCATAGCCCAACAGTCCAATCAGATCTGTTCACTCAAACATTAAAAATAAATCTCTCTTTCAGCTCTCTTTATCATAACTATGTCTGGTTTGCTGGGAGTGGTAGTATGGCCTGATGTGCCGGTTATAATAATGGATACGGCGCTGCGCTCCACTGAAGATGAGCTTTCAATTGGCCGAGAGCTCCTTTCTAATTACTCTGAAAGAAATCGTTACTTTAATTTTGTATGCCTCAAACATCCTAATGCAAGAAGCTTAAGCAAAACATATCCTGTCCTGCATTTAACACCTTTAATACGGGAAGGATTTAAAAGAAGGTGATGCTGATGTGTGTGCGTTTCTTGGTGAAGGATTAGCATCTACATACCAGTGTGTGGAATTGTACTAACCTTCGAACATATGTCTAAACTCACACTTATGAGAATCTGTGTATTTAGAAAATGTTGTAGTGTATATTATAATACAGACTGTGTCAAAGCAGAAGACATCATGAGCAAGGTCAAGGGAAAACTCCCATCCATAATTTATAATATATAATTATAAAGGCTGTAATATCCATTAAAAGCCACATACAGTGTATTACAGAGCTGCATGATTAATTACATTTGTTGTTATGATCATGATATGAGTTTGTATTATATTTGTGACATTTCTGTACCACACATTAGTGCATTAAATTGAACTAAAAATTTCCGAAAGATTTACAAAGGTTTCAGTAACTATGCTTTTCTTCACACTCATGTGCACATGCAACAATTTTATCACATTTTTTTGTATTTATTGTTCAGCACTTGTCACTATATAGCAATTAGGGCACCGATTCAAATTCAGCCCCTAGGACATAGCTAAGGAGGAGGAAAGCTTGAGATGGACCAAAACACATTCTCATCTGGGCTACATCATAAATCACGGGTTATTTTTCATATGAAATAGTCTAGGAATTCAAGTTTGTGGGACATTTTATAATATTTATATCCTAAGTTAATGTCTAAGAGATAAGACTAGCAATATGCTGCTTATCACTGGAATCAGTATACTGTATTTAAATGTCACATCAATCAACATGTTGTGGTTCATACTCTCAGTCAACATTCAAGAGATTTATAGAGAGTTTATTTCTTTTGCACAGGGGAATCAAAAGACAGCAGGTGTTATATTTATATGTCAGAAATAATTCAGACTGAACTTCTTTATATTTGAGTGAACGCAAATGATTACGCCTGGGCTTACAACCTTTACTTTCGTAATGTGTGGCTTGAGACATTCAAATTTCCGGTTCAGGTTTACTGAAATGAAAAGCTTACGTGCACAATTTTAGCAAACAAATGAAAAAAAAAGGTGAGATTTAAAACCAGATAAACTGCAATAAATAATAACACATCAGTTATAACAGACAGACATAACACAGACAGACACATTAAAATGACAGACATACTCTGGCATATTAAATAAAACAAGTATCAATGGAAAACACTGACATCAGTAAACACGAAATAATGCATTTGGGTATATTGCACTGAGCATCAGGGGTTATTTTTATATCAAAATTGTCTAGGTATTGTCATTTATATGGAATATACACTCACTGTCCACTTTATTAGGAACACCTGTACACCTGCACATTCATGCAGTTATGCTCCTCAAGACTTGATGTGTTGTGCATTTTGAAATGCTTTTCTGCTCACCACAGTTGTAAATAGAGGTTATTTGAGGTATTGTAGCCTTCCTGTCAGCTCAAACCGGTCTGGCCATTCTCCTCTGAACTCTTACTGGATGTCTTTTGGGTTTTTGCACCATTCTGTGTCAACTCTATGGACTGCTTTGTCTGGAAATCCCAGTAGATCAGCAGTTTTTGAAATACTCAACAATGCCATGGTCAAAGTCACTGAGATCGCATTTTTCCCACATTCTGATGTTTGAGGTGAACGTTAACTGATGCTCTTACCCTGTATCTGCATGATTTAATGCTTTACTCTGCTGCCACACGATTGGCTGATTGGATAATTACATGAATGAGAAGGTTTACAGGTATTCCTAATAAACTGGCTAGTAAGGGTAGAATCAGAATCAAGAATTCAACAGTGCTGTGATATATAATGCAATAAATAATGCATCACAAATTAAACACACAGAGAACACAGATAAGCATATCATTAAAATGCGATTAAAAAAAAACAAGCATCAGTTGTTGAACATGGCATGGTAAAACTTTACACAACTGAAACTGCAAACTTTTAATGTTTTGTGAAGATTCTCAAGAATTGAGAATATAAAACACTGCATTGTGAAAGTATCTGGGTAACAGTTAAGGGCAGTGTTCATACAGCTACTGGACAACTGACTAACCCCTTTATCACTTAACTGAGATAAACCTACGTTAATATTCATAAATGTGTATTCAACGGGCGTCAGCTGTCACGGTGATGTCACGTTGATGTAACTTCTGAGTCAAATGACAGATTTTTGTTGATGTAAGATTGTGTTAGAACACTTTCAGGCCTGACTTTTATATGTCTGCTTGTGTGCTGTTTATGAATACTTATGGATACTTATGGCATGAGACTGTAATGGCAGAGTTATGTATATTTTAACAATTTAAAATTGTTTTGAATATCTATACCAGATGTGGTACATGGTCATAGCATTGTTGCCTCATAACTCAAGGGTTCCCAGTTCGATCCTGAGCTTGTGTTGCTCTATGTGTTGTTACTGATTGTCTGTACACTTGACTGGTGGTATATTAACTTGAAATCAAAATCGACAAAGCAGCCTTTATGATGGATGACACCTGCTGGAATAAGACTTCATAAATGTTTGCGAGTGCAGACCATGCCCTTGAATAAATGACATGAGGTGTGATTATGGAACTGTTAAAAAATGTGGAGAACTTGGGCTGGAGTTCTAGAGTAGGATTTGCTGAATAGTAGGGAAGAGATGGAGAAGTGGTGGGAAGGCCACCGCCATCCATAGTAGATTAAGAGAGAAATGGGAATTGATAGGAAGTTAACTGATAAGAAGGTGGAGCTTTAGGCGTGGTCTTTCTCCATTTTGTGTATCTTTATATCATTGGCCATGAAGGACTTACTGTGTGTAGGTTTCATGTATTGCTATGAACAATAGCAGCATTTATAGACTGTATATGATAAATTTTTTGCTAAATGTAAATATAGACCCAAACTTTCCAGTGTAGCTGAAATAGAATTTGTTGTATTTCAAGAGATTTCCTACTTTTTGTATGTTCATGTCCTTGCCCATACTTTTCTGATCATCTCTTGTCTGTGCTCCATTGCAGTGTGTCTTGTCCATCGGAATCAAAGGCGCCGTTGAACCGAACTCCCCATGCAAAGGACCCACGATGACTGAGCTGTCAGAGAGAACAGAGATCGGAGGAACCCAAAAAAACCTGACCCAGAGAGACCACTGCTGGACAGTAGAGGATAGCGAGGACACTGCTTGCTCTCCCACCACCTGTAAGACAGGAAGTCCATCTTCATGCCAGGCGTCAGTCACTGTTTAAATCCTGTCCCTGATGAATGCCTTAAAGACACAACTCACTACATCTCTGCGCTGAGGGATACACAGTAGGAGTCTTCTCAAAAAAAAAAGCTTGATTTTTTTTGACATTTTTTTCACTTGTGAACATGTGTCTTGTACAAAACAGATGTGGATATTTTAATATAATAGAGAAATATTTGTTTGGTTGTAATGTGGACACTGGTTTCCATTAGGTGGGATTGGTAATAGAATCACAAAGCAAAGCAAATCAGGCTCTGCTCTTTGTCTTAAGTGTGTAGTTTTTTAATCTCCTTCTGTTTCAACCAAAACTGCACTCTGAAATGGCCTGGTGTTAGCTTGGAGTTTGTCCCAAGGCCATTCATTAGCAGTGTATTCATGCAGCAAGAAAAAAAAAAACAACAAAAAAAACACCACCACTCCCCTTGTCATTGGATTCAGTAGTCATGCCACTGCAGGCAGAGCAAGAGCTAGCATCCCAACAGCTATAAATTCTTAGCAGATGTGTATTTTGTATTTAACAAAGTGCTGTAAGATCCAGTTGCGAACATGCAAATGTTTAGAGTACATCAGTATGTATAAATATTTTTAGCACACAATTAATGTAAAGCAAACAAACAAGCAAGGAGCTACAAGATCTCCTCAGGAATGAATGCAGTATGTATGTACCGGTTACAACATGAAGGCTTTTACTGCCAGGTGTGATGTTTGGCTTCATGTGTATGAGTTCATTCTTGGAATTATGCCGAAAGCTCAGATGGCAGGCTCAGCCTGCTGGTAACTGCAGTGCTGTATACGTGCATAAACAACAAATATTACTTTCACGCTGTCACAAGGGAAAGCTACAGAGTCTGAGATTTAAACATTATGAATTAGAGAGGTTTTAAACTTGCGGCCTGGCAACAGTTGAATACAGAGTGCAATATATCTGACACTGGGCCTCATTTATCAAGGGAGATATGAACTAATTTATTTGTAATTTGCTTCATGAAAATCCGGTTAGAAAAACATTCAAATCCTACAAGAGCTCCTGAGCTTCTGTAAATTTACGTATAAGGAGACTCACTTAAGTGAACCTTAATTGAGCTGCTTCAAATCATATAATTGGAGTGTAACTGTATATATGGATTACGCTGTCAAGTTTAAATTCTGCAAAAACTTTCATAATCATGCTTTGAAAGAAAACAAACCATACATTATATATATATATATATATATATATATATATATATATATATATATATATATATATATATATATATATATATATATGTTTGTGTGTGTGTGTGTGTGTGTAAAGACAAAACAAATAATGTGTCTATGGTAGTCAACACACTGCCACCATGGCTGAGCTGCACTACTGGAAAATTTAGCACATGCCATGCTAGGCGGCACTCTTCCACAATGTAATTCTTATATTGTTGTTTTCAGCTCTCTATGAGCTTTGCTTTGGAATCACTAAGTGCAAATCAACTGTACCGTGAACAAGCTTGGTAATTTGCTGCTGATTAGCATGGCCTACACACAGAAGTACAAAGAAAATCAGCTTTACTGAAAATTTTGTAAATCTGGCAGGAATTTTTAATTTGGTTTGGTCTACAAAACCATTTACCCACAATTCTACTAAAAAATTGATAAATGAGGTCCATTCTGCACATTTTTGCCAGGACCATTTAAATATTTTATTATGATGCGTGACATTTGTTTATGTTTATTTAAAAGGATACTCCAGTGCATTTCAGTATAATCTTAACCATCTACCATATCTGATTACCACGGATAAAATTTTGAGTTTACTCTGTGCTGAGAAAGAGCGGAACACTTGTTTACTTGAATGTCACAAGGAAAATCTAAGGACATTCACTCAATTCTATCAATAGACATCGATGTGAAACAATGTAGAACAATTCTAATAATTTTCTCAGTGAAAGGTTTTTATAAATTAAACTCTATATTGATGTCAATTTTTCGTTTACATATGGGACTAATTTTATTTTATTTTTTACCAGAAAATAGATTCACAAAACCTTTGGGAAAGCATAAATAACTGAAGACTTTCTGCATTACTTTAGTGTTTAAAAGCTGGATATGGCATTTAAACAGTATCTTGACCTGAGCACGTCAAGCAGTATCAGCTAACATGAGGTGTTTTAGTCCTAGGAGCACTAAGACATGAGCGCCTATTCGCACAGAGTCTACACTTTGCTTGCAAGTCAAGTTAATTTTTGAGATGTTGGGAGAGGGGATAAGATGTAAAGCATGTCATTGGTCAGTGGTCACTCACAACTAATCCCCTTTCTTCTGGAAACAGACCATGACATCAGGTTGGTCATCCTTGTGCTCTCTATTAAAGATACTATTTAAATACCACAATTTTATAAAACTATATAAGAACAGGCCTGGTAAGACATTCTCCCATGTCTGTTTTTTCCTTATTATCCATATGCAGTCACGTAGTTTAAATGTTTATTGATGGAATTCAACAAAAGCCCTTAGACGTCCATTATAAATTAGTTCTCGAGTTATCTGTTTTTTTTTCTCACTCTCTCATAGTTCTTGTCTGTGGTAATCACACATATGCAGCAGATGCAGTGCATGGAGTATTCCTTTAATACCAAGAATTCACTAAACTGACCTATAGTTAAAGCTGTAAAAGGCAAAGGTATGCTTAAATTAAAACTACAATACCACATTGATAAATTTATTTTGACAAATTGTTGCCTTGTGAAAAATCCAACAGCACAAACCAATGTAGTTACATTCCTTGCAGTTAGTACAAGTGTTATTGTCTCGAAACACTGAGCTTGAACTTTCTGACTGCTCCAACAGACATTTAGGCACTGACATTAAATGCAGAGCTAAATTCTGTTAAAGAGATTGGATCAGCCATCGCTGTTGGTCCGTGCTTTGCACTGCCTCTTCTTTATTGTCGTTATCTACTGAGCCGGCCACCTCATTCCTTAAAGTACAGGGAGATACAAGCTGAGTGTACAAGGCTGAGGAATCAAGGGCAAAACCCTTCCAAAGTGTTTAGCATCAACTGTAACCTGTGCTTGTACAACCTTCTACTCGAGTGTGTGCCCTCACGTAGACGGCAGCAAATTACAGTATCACCTGGTGACAGCACAACAATATCACCCGCTCACACATACATACAGTCTCACACAGGCTGGCAAAGCATTTTCTGAAGGAGGAGGCAGTCAAAAGCTGTTTGTTAATATTTTCAAAGCCCACAGTTCTCTCTCACTCCCTGTGTCTCTGTCTTTCTCTCCTCTTACCTATCTGATACATTCAGCCATGCATGCAGACCTGAACTTATGCACACTATCTCACATTCCCACTCCTCTCCTGATTTCGATCTAGTCCTCCCTCGCACTTTTTTCCTTGCCCCCTCTCAATTTCTCGGCTACAACTCTACCTGATGGATTCTGCTCACATTATATAAACCTGTGGGAGATGTACAGAGACGTGTGAACTGAAATATTTGAATTTATAGATATATCCAAAAGGATGGAGTGGCTGCTTTGTTGTCATGGAAAATGCATTCAATTCATCTGTATGCAAAGCACTTATGGAGGTGTATTATCTATTTTTTTAAATCTAGCCTTGCCTCTTATATAACCAAAGTTGAATTCAGATCCGTTCTATGTTTGGGACTCTTTTGTTATTTTAGAGATACAGACCTAGTGAGGATAGATACACATTGAACGCAGCATATTTACATAAGCAGATGTCTATTTTAAGAAGTCATGTCTACTTTTTTGACTGTTAGACATCTCCAGCCCTAAGAACCCATATTTCCTTGATATTCTTGTCTTTACACTCTGTGATCCTTAAAGCGTCTAGTCAGACGAATGCTAGTTCTACCATCCAAGACCTCTCTCTCTCTCTCTATCTCTCCCTCTCTCTGCCTCTCTCTCTCTGATATCTTTTGTGTTTGTCCTTTTTTGATAGCCAACTGGGCTCTTCGCCAAGTTGTCCACCAGAACTTTCCATCCACCTGATCCAAAAAAGCGTGAGCGGATCAGTGCTGGAGAGCTAAACGCAGGGTTTTGTGTCACGTCACATGTTGTAGAGCTGCACGTGACATCACCGTGTAAATATGTTTCCTCAGGAGTGGATTGATTGGGAGCATCAGGACAGAGGTCAAGTGTTAAAGCATGAAGGGTTTATACTGCCAGGCGTGGTGGAGATCTTGTTGAGGCTGGAGAGCCAATTACAGGGCTACGTGTTGCGTCACATGTTGTAGACCTGCATGTGACCTAACTTTGTAAATACGCGCTAGCAAGATAATGATGTCATCATGGCACGTTGCTCTGGGCTCCCTGCTGTGACGATAGCGACAAGCTCCTTACCAACCCACGATGCAATGCGCATGACTCTCATTGTACATTCAGTCAACAGCCAAGAATTACTAGTGAACCATGAAGGATCTGTGTGACCCCAGACGCTCGGCCAGTGTGGACTGGTCGAGTAGTTTATAGAGTTAGAGCGGCTTGAAGAAAGAGGAGAATTCCTTGTTAAAACAAATTACACAGAACATTTTGATTTGATTAGCTGATGTTCAGATATAGCTTTACTTCTTCAAATGATGTATGAATCTGTTACTTCTGCAAAATAATATTGTCCAATAAAACTCAACTGAGGTGAAGAGATTTCTAAAAGCTTGTATAGATGATACAACACACAAATCTAGCACCATAGAGTTCTGCCTTATCCCAGATATCTCTCACCAGAACTTAGAGTTGCTTTGGATTTAAAAAAAAAATGCTTTCCAGTGACGTTGTAACTGTTGTAAAATTCGGCAAAGAACCTTTAAAGTTTGTCCCAAAGAGACAAGCCAAAGAATTCAAAAGAGGATTTCAGATGTTTAACTTTTTCAACTTTTTTTCCCCCCAAAGACAGCACATAGTGCTTCAGCTTGGAAAACCAACAACTGCACTAATAAACTGCAACAAAATGTTCTGTAGTGAAATTATTCACTACATGAATCTAAAACACTTCTATTGCAAGTGTAAAAACCCAGCTAATGCTACTATACCATAGAATCTACTGTATGGTCCAAAAGTCCCACTCTGAAGTGCGTTATTTTATCATTTCTCTCTTACTTCCTATCTATAGTCTTATATAGGATTGGATCTCAAACTGGCGGGCCGCAGGGGGGCGCCAGGGAAGCCACAGAAAAACCTCAGAAGTTCTATATCTTCTTTGTAATTTTACATTTTGTGTAAATGTGTCTTGTATGTGCAGGGCAACGATAACTGCAGAGAAAGCTAGCAAAATAGACACACTTCTGGTAAGATGGAGATCTTGTCCATAAATGGAATTTAATAATATAGAACCAAAAAAAAAAAAATCCAAAAATTTCATTTGCATTATCGTGTATGTAGTTAATGAAGCATCTGCTAAGTATGCAGTGTCTGCACTTTTGAGTTTTGTTGTTGAGCAAAAAAAGTTTGAGAACTGCTCTTATATAAGATAGTACTCAATTAACTGTGAAATATTCAAACACTTTAAAATGATAATGTTTTATTTGACTTTTAAGATGAGTTAATGATAAGGATATGTTATTAACAAATTTGTAGTAATTGTATGTGTGAAGTTTAACACAATACTATAGCTATACAACTCTCAAGTCCTTTTGGACCATAGAATTAGTAGATCATAGATTTGTCAAATAAAACCTTATCCCAACATTTAAAAAATAATTGTTAGTATTAAAACCTGATAAATCAGTTTTAGCTGGTTGAGAAAGACACCTTTTAAAGCCACTCAAGGGCGTGTGTTACACTGATTTTACAGTGGCATCATGTAAACCCTTAAGTGGCTTATTGCATTTATTATACAGTGACTAAAACAATATGATAAAATCCAGTAAATCAGTAAAAATGTTTAAAAACGCACAAATCTTCCACAACGCAATGTAGTCTGTCAACAGGAAACTTTGATTGCTAAGCAACATGACGGGCAAAGATTTGGGTACTCTATGGACAGAACAACGGATTTAGTGCAACCAATCAGATTTTAGAACCAAAACTATCCATTTTATTAATTTTATTTTAACACAGTGTTAATTACAATGTTAATTACTGATTGACTCAATTGCTATAAATCATGTTTGAGACTTATAATTTGACAAGCTATGAATTAAAAGCAGTTTTTCTTTGTAGACTCAGACTTTTGGACCACACTGTACATGGTGTACCAGGCTGTGAAGCATTTTCCATCAGTCATTCCAAAGGGACAGAATAATTCACAAAGGACGCTATTGCCTGACTGCTCCCCGCTTCACTCTCCATGGTAACAAGCCAGACCAAACGCTGCATGCTGGAAAAGATCTCTTTCAATCAGCTGATCGTTTTACTCGCTCTATCATATCATATGCCTCAAAGCCCCCTCTGTCATCACACCCTCATAGACACAAACCCGAGTCAGCTCGGAAATTCTCCTCATGAGTGCAGCGAGACGGTTGCACCAGAAACGCCTGGTGCAAATTGGTTTTGCTTGTTGATATCCGCATGGACTTCTGTTGATGTCCTATGCACAGCTCTGTGGGCTGACGTTTCTGTGTGTTGTGTCATCTCTCAGGCTTCGTCACAAACAGCGTGTCTGGATGCTGAGATGCACCTGGTGTACCAAACACCATGCAGGAAGTGTATAATATCATTATCCAGAAATATCCACATGTTCCTTTTGTTCATGTGGGTTTAAGGCAAGACTTGCCTTTTCTTTATGCATGATGCTTTGTTTTTTGGAAAAAAACGTGCATCCCAAATAAAAAAAAACCTTTGTGTTTGTGTTACCCTTCTTTAGGTGCTGCTTTGGTAAATTTGGGACCCTCTGATTTTCGGTTTCCACTGTTTGAATTTGTTTCTTTGGTAAACCATCAGTCGTTCTTCTGGGTTTTTCTACATTCTTATCATTTTTGTAGGCAGCAATATGAGATGTGATGGAAATGGAATTATGTGCAATGTTTAAATAAAAAAAAATTAAATATATTAAATAAAAAAGCAAAGAAGGTGCAATTTTGTCTTTCTTAAGTACCTGGTGTTTAAGTAAGCAGACAGCACAAACCGTCTGCATTGCTGTGATTCTTGGATGAGGAAAATGCGCCGTTTCCTCACTGCTGTTCTGTAAATTATCTATATATTTATTCAGTCATTCATTCATCTTCAGTAATCGCTTTATCCTGGTCATTGTTGTGGTGGATCTGGAGCCTTTCCTTGGAACACTGGGTGTGAGATGCCACACAGAGCTAAGGATCAAATTGGGAACCCTGGAGCTGTGAGGCAGAAATGCTACTGTTTAAATAATTAAATTATTTCGATCCTGATAGCAGATTCATCTAATAGTGATTTGAAAAATGAATTTAAAAAGTTTCGTAACATTAGACTATTTGATCCTGTTATTTTATCCAGTTATTGTAAGCCATTAAGGTTGTTGACATGTTGCAAATTTGCTGCAACAGGTTACGACAGTTTGTGGGTAGGGTTTTTATCTTAATTTGAACTTGAACTGGGTCTCAGATTATACAGATTACAAAGTCACACCAGGTCAGACTAATATCTGCTGAGCCATTCTGCTTGTGCATTTTGTTGGAGGGGAAAAAAACATGCCATGCAAGTAGAAAAATCCATGCATTTAACTGTAAACTTTAGTTTTGAACATTACAGTTATTATAAATTTGAACATTTTCAGTTAATGGATCAACATTCTTTTTAATGGTTTGTGAGACAGTATGTGTTCAACCAAAAGTAAGTATAAACTTAAATAAAAATGAATTTAATAGATAAAACGCATCTAAAATAGAGAGAGTTGCTGTAAGTAGCATATAAGACCAAACGAGAAGTATAAAAACAAATCAGAAGAAACACAGAATATATACAGTACAAGAGGAGAAATATACATGACACAGTGACTTAGATTAAAATGCTCATTTAGAAAAGCATGGGAGAACAGTTTGTCCATGTGTGTGTCTGTGGTAGTAGCACATTGCTGTGTCCTAATCGTGAGGACGAAGGGCACCTCCATGATGGGGCATTTTCTCCAGCTGGGGCTAACAGTTGACACCTGATCCACTCTCTTATCATGGAGTTTAAATATTTCAGATGGAAGCTGCATACAACAATTACTGGACATGCTCCAAACACAGCAGCCAAACTCTCAGCAGTGTACCTGCTCACTCTTTTTTTTTATCCTGCAGACTTTTTGAGGACATCCACACACACACACAATATGTAAACAAATGTCCCTGCTCGCCAAAATAAAGAAATGTTAATTAAGACACGCCTGAGCTTCTAAGATTGCTTGAGTTTAGTCAAGAGTCCACCAACCACCAGCGGCTAGAGAACTGGAGTCAACAGGTCACGAAGCACTGCTGACCTTTCACTTTTAATTATAAATCTCCCTTGTCCCTCTAGACGTCTTTATTTGCAATAAACTGCTGAAGTTGGCATGAAAAGAGACAGAATTGTCTCTGTGTTTGCCTTCCACCTTGAAGGTCAGTGCTTGTGGACTCTGGGAGAAGTCCACTGGGTGTAAATCAGCGTCAGGTGCTACTATTTATATACCGGCGCCCATCAGAGCTGTCGGGAAAATTGGGTGAACTTGCCGAAGGACTCAAAACTATCCGGCTGCTTTCTGTGCAAGTCAGGATATGAGCAGCCATGTCACTTTAAAATGAACACAGGTTATCGCTGCATTCACACAATTCAGGAAAAATCATAATTCCCAGCTTCCAACTGGGAAATGTTCATGTCCACATCAAAGTGGGAATTCCAAGTCAGAACTTTTGACAACAACAAAAAATGGATGTGAAGCAGCAGACTACATACACGTTATCCACAGTGTCCGAAGTTTATATTTCAGTTCAAATGAATTACTAACTAACACCTAATAAATTGCACCACCCAATTCGTTTCTATTAAAGATTCGTAGAGATGTGCTAATGTTGAACACCAATGCGGCTTTATGCTAACGCAACTTTTATCTAGTAAATGACAAAGTGTGAACACACTCAAAGGAAGGTTTCCCATCATTGTGAATTGTCCCGCTTGATGTGAATGTACTCCATACTGCAAAGTGAACAATATAATCACATTTCCAAATGAATTAATACAGGGTTATAATATAAGTAGTATATACCTTAAGATTGTAACTGAATATGAATGAATTATTCTTAATGAACAGCTAATGTGTTCTAAGTTAATATACATACAGATATGAATAGGAGGCACATTAGTTTTAGGTTTTTAAAAAAATTTTATGAAAGCTTGTCAGAAAACTTCACAGGCCATCTGATTGAGACTACGAGACTGGGATCATGCCGTACGCAACAAAACAGTCATGAGAGCAGGAGGTTTTTCTTTTATGCAGACGCAAGCAAGCGGTCAGATAAAAGGCTTCCATGGCAAACAAAGACCACTTTCAGTAATATGAATGTGCGGCGATGCATGATGTATGTACAGCATCCTTAGTAGCTATGGTTTAAATTAGGCAATTAATTTGGTTATATTTTGGAAAACAGAACTGAATAAATTTGTTAGAAAACATCCAGGACAAGTACAAACCCAAATAATATCTGCAAAATTGGGCTAAAAAAAACCAGTCCTGTGCACATCTCTATTTGAGACAAATTATGTACTTGAGTGATGAAACTGAGGTTGAGGGACTCTCAGAACCCGAATTCACATGCCATGCTGACAGTGTTGCATTTCTACCTCTCTGGTTTTTCCAGTGTTATCCAGTGTTTCTGGGGACATAGTGGGAGAAAATAAAACTTTCCAGTTTAAGCTACACCCACTTCAGGTTTAATTCTGAATACAGATAGAGATATTTGAAGAACTAAACAGATACACATACAGATACAAAATAGTGTCATTGTGTTACACCCAGTGTAGACACACAGTCAATATAAAGTTAATTAATTAACATTGGCAATTTAGTCATAATAGTCAATGTGCTTAACTATAACACTATACGTTCTATATCGTAAGAGCAGGCCGTCCATCAAGCTGGCAGCTCTCTTCCAGAAATAGGTCTCCTCACGCAGAAGTGTAACATTAAACCCGAACAATAGCCAAACACATGGTGGGCATTCTGTAGCCTTCACACTGCCAGGAAACACGCGCCTGGGCAGTTTGCCTCAGCCTCAGGTCTAGTATTGGAAACATAACACTCTGTGTGCTAATGTCCCCAGAAACTTAACACCCTCTGACACCATAACATGTCCTTTTTTGCATTCACAATACATATACACACACACACACACACACACAAACACACTAACATCCACCCTGTGCTACCCACAATTAACTCTCAACTACTTAACCTCATGTTCTATTCACTACTTAGCAATAGACAGCAGTAGTTCTGCTGAACCAGGCCATTGGATTTTATAGCAATTCAATTCCAAGAATATAAAAGCACATAAAGTTAACTGTCAGAAAAAGCACTGTTTCTTCCACTTTTCATATCTTCCAAAAACTCCTTCACACACTGTTTGATATTCTGTCCTGTGTCCTTGTTTGGCTTTAGATAGCAATTCCCTGCTCCACTGAAATGAAGCCTCTGCAGCCAATTTGATGTGGATAAGCAGTAAGACATCCAATTAAACTGATCAACTATTCATCAAGCCCTTGATGATGAGCTGAGACAGGGACGGCTGTGTTGGAACAAAGCAAGATCTACGTGTCTGCTTCTAGAGGACAAGTGTGATATACAGCAGCGTTTATACTATAAACTCTGTTTATATGTGCAGTAAATAACTCATTTATAGATTGGTCTTTGGTAGCACTTCAGTATAAGGGTCACATGCTAGACATTAAGTCATAGCTAATGCAGTATGTGAGAATATAATGAGTAAATACAGCAGTTATTTTCCCAATATTAGCAGGTTATTAGTGCTTTATTATATGTTTCATATTTCTCCCTAGTTGTAAACTGCTTCTCATTAATAAGTACAGTTTTAGAAAATGTATATGGCCCTTAATGTAAAGAGTTATCAATACTTTTAATTTTTTAAATGCTCACAGTTTGTTTCATTTCTTGGTAGTGTCTTCATTGATACCCAAAACCCGTAAAGCATTTTGTGTATTTTGTGTAATTGAGTTTGGACGTTTTGGTATTTACTAGACTTTTGTAGTTTGCACTGTAAAATTGAGCTCTGTACCGAACACATACAACTAAGAGCTGTCTTTTACGAAACTTTAACTCTTCATATGTGATGTATTGAGACAGCAAACATAATAATTGTGTTGCAATCATTTTAATAATTATTAATCAACCTCCACATTTCCAGAAACAGTAATTATTAAGGAAGAGGAGATAGCATAAACTATAAGGGAGATGAGAATACTTGCTGTATTCACTACTTACTTTATATGCACTTATTAGAATTAAGGTCTAATACGTGACCCTCTACACTGAAGTCAGTTGAAGCTTTTCAGACCACAATTTTTAACTATATTCATGTATTTTTCTTTTTTTACATATACTTTTATGTACTTTTGTACTTAGATACTTTATGTACTTTTTTATGCTAGAACTCAAGATCTGATTCACAGCATCAGCACTGATCTATACCATATGTAATATTAGATATTTATAATGTATTAGTACTAGGACTGTCAAAATTAATGGTGTGTTAATTACCGCACAGCCATTGGTAGGGTATATGCTACTAGTTTTGTCACAGACAAAATCATAGGCTATTGTTACTGTACTCAGGTTGTTAAGCTCCTGTCCTGTTTTTTTTTTTTTTTTTTTTGGGCTTTGTGGTTACTGTAGGGCAGAAATTAAAACTGAGAAAATCAGTGGAGAAGAATGGGAACTTGTACACGGTTCTTTTCATCTATTCATTTCTTTTCACACTCCCAGATGGTTCAATGGACATGAGTGTAATAATTTGCAACCTACATCGTAAGTATCACAGAAGTATGTCTTTAACCTACCATGTAAAAATTAATCACACCGGCACTACAGCAGCACTGACGGATGATCACCAGATGTCATTTAGCAACCAATACTACCTCGGTAAGACCATATAATAAATAGACAGTTGATGGACGACTTTTATGTCGTTGCACTGTTTGGACATTATTAAACAGTTTTATTTGAGCCAAATATGAGACTACAATTTGTGACCTTAGTATTATAAGGTTCTATCTGAATTAAGACTGAATGGCAGATAATACTAAGCTCACAAAATGTCAACATTTATAGTTGTAGAGGAGTATTAAATCAGTGGAAATACATGTGTTTAATTCCTTTATGTCATTTATTGCACTCTTTAACATGATCAGCATATCTTGTAAGAGCCAGTTGCAGAACAATGGTCTGACAGTGTGGTTATAGATTATCTTCTAATATTGGAAATACCTGTAATAACTGTTATGTTATTATGCTGAAAATTATGTATGTATTTATTTTATCTCTATGTTGAGATCTGTGTTTAGGTATAAATAAAACCCCTGGAGTTAAATATAGTTACAGTTTATGGTTTTTCATGAAATCTCAATGTGATTAAAGATGTGATTAATTGTGTGATTAATCACAGAAAGTGTGCCAATCAATTAACAGTACTATACCATTTTAAAATCACGCACATAACACACATATTTCAGTGATTCCTTATAATTCCACTCTGCTACTGATTAACAAGCACTTAATGTGCACCAAAATGGCAAAAAAAAAAAAATGTCAAACTCGGGTTAACATTAATGATATTTATCATATCTGGCCAACTTCTCATCAATATAGCATCAATGCATCAATCAATGTCAATTCTGTTTACTGTATAGCTGTGGTAGTTAATTTAAAGTCAAGTGTCATAGGTCATGAAGGTATACAGCACAAATATATGATTTATGTTTCTTTTACTCAGAAGCTTTTACTTACTTCCCTCAGAAGATAATTTTTTTCTATTTACATTTTCTACAATCTTTATTCCTAGGCTTTTATCTCCAGGAGTTATGCATACATGTTACATGCTGTTGTGATTTTAGTTTCAGGGAATACTAATGTACACAGATATCATAATTTCATGATTCATTTTTTGAAGTCTTTTAGTTTTCACTTGGTGAATGTTGTGCATTTTTGCCTATATATATATATGAGAAAGAACTGGTTTCAGGAGACATGCGTTTTCAGGAATAAATGGAGAGGAGTTTCTGTAGTTTGGAAATATCAAAACTGCCAGAAGACAAAGAATATGAAGATTTTGGTTTAAAAATTGTTAAATTAAGCAAAAGTTGTTGCTTATTATTCAGTTATACATTCAGTTATTTAATAATCCATAGTGAGTAATACTGAGTAATATGTTTATATTACTCAGTATAGCTCACTATAAATTAATTAATTAGTAACTCCTGTACAAATGATAGGAAAGATATATAGTAATAACAATGAGGAATTGGGAATGAAACAAAGTCTAAAGACCTTTTTCTGTCAAGTGCAGGGACAGTTTTATGGAGACAAAAGCTCACTTTACCTTGAAACCATCACGTCCTTTTCACTAGAAGCCGTGCACCCAAGAGGCAGCAGTGCAACAGCAACAGCAGTGCTGCGTGAATGAAACAAAGAGTACAGGATAAAGAAGGACAGGAACAAGCAAATAAAAGTGTTAAATAAAGGCAAGAGTTAGCAGCTTGAACTGAAGAAAATATGTAATGTGTGAATGAGTGTTTAACCTGTGAATGAGAAAAAAAAGCTAAACAGTGAAAGTGCATGTGAAACATTGCATGAGACGTGGAAGAGCACTGGGAGTAGGATGGAGGGATTAACATGATATATTATACATACCAGGAAGGAAGAGAGGAAAGAAGGAAGAAAGCAAGGGAAGAAAGAAATATTAAACAACAGAAAAAATAATAGAATTGTAAAATAAAAAAAAGAATATAAAATTAAATATAAAATTTACATTTATAACTTCTATAAATGATATTAAGTAAATATATTAACTTTACAATAAAGAAAAAAGAAAGAAAGAAAGAAGGTAATTAAGGAAGGAAGGAAGGAAGATTAAACTAAAAAATAAATAATGAAAGAGAGGATAAAAGGAAATTATTTAAATTATACTAAATAAATATATCAAAATTACAATAAAGAAAGAAAGATAAAAAGGAAGGAAGGAAGTATGCAATGAAAGAATGATCATATCAAAAAATAATGATAGATAGATAGATAGATAGATAGATAGATCAGAAGGATGGGTTGGATTGTGAGGATGATAGAGAGGTTTTCTTGGGAGTGGCCACATGGAAGGAGATTCTGGCTTCAAATTACTGGCAGTGAAACACTCACATGAGGTGTGCAGTTAAATTTCTATTTGTTGTCATGGAAACTGCCAGTGTGAATTGTCTGGTGGAAAAAAAAAGAAGTGTGGTGGAGAGGAGGGGAAGAGAAAAGAAGAGAGGAGGGGTCAGATGCTAAATCTCTTTGGGGGAATCCCTTTCCTTTACTTAAAATATCAGGGAGGTTTTTTCTGTTGAAACAAAAGAGCACCAAAGGCAAGAACACGCCTCGTCACTATCTAATATCAACACTGCGTGATTATTTAATCGGAAGAGTGATTTCTCTCGAAGCCAGAGATTTGCATGAACAGTGTTAAGCAGGTGTGCAAATTGCTTTCTGTGAAAGACTGGAGGCATGTCATTAATGATTATTGTGATTAACTTAGATTTGTGAGTTTAAAGTCATTAGTCATGTACACATGACATTATGCAGATATTAAAATATATTCATAGAGTCACAAAGTGAGACATATTTGAAATGATTATATAAACCTCTTTAAAGACATTTAACCCTTTCTTAGAGGGTTCTTAGGCTATACAGATCCAGACTTTCATTTCTCGCTCTCATAACTACAGACATTTCCCTATTAGCTTCATTTTTAAGTATAATTATTTGTACGTACCAAATAATTCATAATACTTACTGAATAGTCTGTTTAAGGCTAATAACTGAAAAATAATAAGGGATCTGTGGTTGGTTCATTAATTTAATCTGTTTATTTAAAACATTTAGAACTAATTTAGATCTAAATGCATTTGTGGAGGGAGGAACACACACACAAACATAGGGATGCTTTGCAGGAGTGATATATTACAGTGTCAGGTTGTGTCAATCATCTGCTGTGGATCTTTCCATTCACTGATTTGCCCTTTGGATTGTGCAATGCACCGGATCTCTCTCTCTCTCTCTCTCTCTCTCTCTCTCTCTCTCTCTAACACACACACATACACACACACACACATTTGTCTTACTATCCTTGTGAGGTCCTTGCATTGCAGCTAAATAATGCTCTGCCTGCACCTAAATCTAACCCTAACCTTGCGGTTTTTGTTAAAAAAAAAAGAAAGAAAAGAAAAAAGGGGTATTCATTGTAGGGACCAGCCAAGTGTCTTCACAAGGTCAAAACTGTCAGGTATTCCTATCCTTGTGGGGATCCATTTGGTCCACACCAAGATATGGACACATTAAAGCATTCTCTCTCTCTCTCTCTCTTTCACACACACACACACACACACACACTTACACTTTCAAAGGCCTCTGCCAGTCATGCAGGCCCGGAACTGACACTAAGCAGCAGGAAGCAATCTGATATTTTCAGCTGTGACATATTTGACCTCTTGGTGGCCTTGTCAGTCTCGGTGGGAGTTGTGTGTACGTCTGTGTGTGTGTGAATCAAGTTATGTTTTAGGTATAGAAACTTGACTGTTGACAAATGTACACTTTTGTGTCCACTGTAACATTCCCATGCTGAATGAATCCTACTTACCGTATATGTCTTCTAGATGAAGTACCAATGACTGATTGCTTTAGTTTGTAAAAGGCAATATCCAGCTATGTTTTGTTACTTAAAAAGATATTTTACAATACACATGCAGGGCGTAGAAGTAATAAGGCAACTGAGCAGTACATATTGATCCCAAATGTGAGGGTTACAAGCTAGCTTAGTAAATTAATCTGGCTAATCAAACAGATAGCTGTAAACAACATCATGCAAAGCTAAAATAATGAAATTTCATGTCTTCTTTTTGTATCTTCTTTGCCTCACCACCTTTTCATAATTAAAATATGTACTGTATTATGCTTTTCTCTTAATTGCATGCACAGCTAAATGAAAGTTGACTTGTACCCAGTTGCTTGGGGTTGTAAAGCATCTAATAATTATTTATGCATTATAACACATGTAGGAGGTTTAAAGTCTAGTCTGCATTAGTGTCCCAAGTCCTTTAAATAATTCTGAAATCTAGGCCCAATCATATGCTATGTATCAGGTCGTATTGTTAAACATACCTATGTTCAGCAAAAGTGAATGCACCCTCAAAATGTCAAACACTCAAAATCCATTCTGAAATACAATATCCGCTGTCATATTATGCACTGCCTCAGATTTGGTTATTGTTGTTGTTGCACCTACGACATGACTTGAATAATAATTAAACTGCCTATGAGATCAAAATCAGTGTTTCAAAATGTTTTAGAGATGTTGTTCAGTTTCATTTTATTTGTATAATGCGTTTAACAACAGATATCGTGACAAAGCAGCTTTACAGAAATGCTGATGTAGGTTTAGATCCCTGATGAGCAAGCAAAAGGCGACAGCGGTGAGGGAAAACTCCCGGAGACAACATGACGAAACCTCGAGAGGAACCAGACTCTAAAGGGAACCCATTCTCATCGGGGTGATACTGCATAGTGCAATTAAAAATCTTTACAGTATTATCATTTTAATTTTAATTTTAGCGTTTTGTCCCATAGCTGGGATGTAATAAATATAGGTATGTACTAGATTTGCATCCAATCAAATCTCTCTACTACACATATGCCCCGCCCCATAAACAAACCCCAAAAACTCCATGCCCCATAAACAAACTGTATATTTTGGTCTGTAGTAGTAGATATGGCTGATATAGTATGCAGTTTGTGGCCAATGTGTGAGAGAGTGAGCAGGTGAATATTCTGAGATGTCTAGACATGTTAGTGTGTGTGTGTGTTTGTGATGGTTTTCCAATAAGCTTGTTCCTGATTACAGTTTATTTCATTGACTCATTTGTTAAAAATGGCAGTCTTTACCTCCTACCTTGCATGAAGCCTAAAATGCCTTCACTACCGCATTGTTGCAGCCTGGATACCAATCCCTGCGTGTCGGTAAAGTTGGCAGTTGTACACAAATGCGGCAGTACACAGTTGAAAACAAACTCGCTTCAAGCTCCCGGCTGCATATTTAGCCACTGTTGAGTTTCTTTAGATTTGGCATGAGGTGTGGCATTTCTCAAATGAAAAAATTATAAGCATTATAAACGATCCCTCCCCTCTTTGAGCTTCCTACTGCCCTGTTATACATAGATTGGCTTCTCTTTTTCTTTTGCAGTGCTCATTTCATGTCCTCTTTTTTTCTCCCATAACTTTAGACAAACTAGCTATAATAGGGCATTTTCTGAGATGGCCTCTGTGTGTGTGTGTGTGTGTGTGTGTGCGTTTGTGTGTGTTCGTAGCTGTGAAACGCTAAACTGCCTAACACTGTGTTACACTGTGCCATCTTCCTCTGAGGATCTGTCAGCTCAACTCATCTCTCTGTCCCTCTCTCTCTCTCCCTCTCTCTCCTCTTCTCCCCGTGTGGCTGAGCACCTAGCAGCCATGCGTCACATCATTCAGCCAAGAGAGAAAGAAAGAGAGAGAAAGACAGAGAGAGAGAGAGAGAGAGAGAGAGAGAGAGAGAGAGAATCTATCACTATTTTGTAGGATAGGAGTTGCTCTCTTTTAGCCTCACACTGCTGGAATACCGATTCATTCATCTGGAGGAGTGAACACACACACACACACACACGCACACACACACACACACACACTTTCAATCTGTGCAGTTTAAAGGTTTTACCATATTGCACATGAACACAGTATATACAAATCCTTATGTCCATCCCTTTCCTTCTCCTTTTTTCACTGATTTACCTGAATATCTTACATTTCCTCTGTGTGTGTGTGTGTGTGTGTGTGGTTGGTAATCCCTGTGCACAACAGCAAAGTGATTGAAACCTGTTTTCATTGACTATACAAGCATGAACCAGAGGCATGCTCCCTGTTCTTCTCCATGAGAAGAAATGAGAACCTCCTTCTAAAAATAGCACGACCTTTTTATATCATTTGTGTTTCTTCGTCTTCCCCATTGACAGCATGAATCCGTTTGCAGAGAAACAAAAGGCAATCCTCCAGTTGGAGAGGCATAGACTTCGCCTGCAAGCCCTGGCTTAGCATAAAACGAGCGCTGATAAATTTAGCTGACTTACGTAACCCTTCCTCAGTCAGAATCATACTGATGAGGCAGAAAGGGATATTTATTTCATTCTGCACAGCTCCCATGCTAATGAATTGTTCTAGAACCTTAAAAGTGTCACACACGGCTGGCTAAATGACAGGCGGAGCAAGAAGAGGAGCCGAGTCTGGAACTGGGCTTGGCTAAGCCTAGATCCTCACGCTGCCTTTCTAATGAACAGGATAGCCTGCTGAGGAGATGCTTGGCTACAGAAGGCTTTTGGATAATAATAAACACACACGCACACACACACAAACTCACACGCATAACACAAAAACAATGCTCTTTTGTGCTGCAGTCGCTGTTCAGTAGCACATTAGTTTTTATACCTCAGTGATTTGTTGAGTACTTATTTCCACCAGGAGGAACACAGCAAGAGTGTGAGTCTGTTGTGTATCACAACACATGCAAATAGCACACTTCTCCCCACTACAAATATAGTTCCAGCCAAACATTTCATGAGAATCCTTTCCAAATTTTGTTTGCAGGACTTCAGCAGAGAGCACTTGGTGTATGTCACCTAGCACGCTGGGTTGAGACTAGTAAAACATTAACATGAACCTTCAGTTGCAAAAACAGCACGCTGGGAGGTTAGTGAGCTTTTATCCCGCAGTAAAATCACAGTTGGCACAATGCCGATCTGCCTCTGAGCACACAAATATCACTTTCCCGTTTACAACAGGTGAATCTTCAGCCTCTTTTAATCCACATTCATGAGGCGGTCTGGGAAAACCCATAAGATGTTGCTGATGCTGAATTCTGGAAAAAAACTGTGTTTTTCTATCAATATATTTTGAAATCTTTAAGAAAACATAAATATATTTTACTGTAATGATGTAGAAATGTTTTTATTTGGGTTACTTTATAACCTTGTCTTGGCTTTGTCTACCTGCAAAGATCAAGATGGCTAATGAGCAAATGGAGAGGTAAAAAACAGTCAGTCAGCTTTTTAGCCAAGTGTGAAGTGTGATTTCCTCACAATTTGATCATGTTTTTGGATAGCTATGTGTGAAATGGGCATAGTGAAATGGACATAAGCCTAATCAATTCATTTTGTAATCAGATGCTGACTCTTAAAATGTCCGTGATGCTCATTGCAAAAATGTCATCTTAAAAATGGGAAATGAGTTCACTTTGATTATCAGCATCATCCACATCAGTTTCTGTCTCATCACCTGAGGTAAAAGACACGTGTAACATTTAAACACGGGCCTCTCTTGGTCTCTTCCCTCAACTGATCTCTAACATTGTTAACACTAACACTGACGTGGAAAGTGTCGCTGATTAATTCACTCAGTTCTGTTTTTTGTCCACTAAATTTCTTGATAATGTCTTTTTGGTCATTTAAACATTTAAAAAATGTCTGCTGCCATCTGTACAGTGTGTAAGTGCTCCTCTCTGCGTGGAATTATGACGTGACAATGCAGGTACAATGCAAAAAATGTCATCTTAGCAAGTGGAAATACATTCAATAAAGTCAAATTTATCTAGTATTTTCTATTATAAGATTAGAATAACCCAAATATAAGGTTATTAAAAATACTCTTTATGGTCAAAAGTTTGTGGACATCATCACACCCATATATGCTTGTTGAACATCCTGTTCCAGGTTTACACAAGAGCATTAGAGAGGTCAGGCACTGATATCGAGTGAGGAGGCCTGGCACACATTCTAGTTCATCACAAAGGTGTTCAGTGGGGTTGAGGTCTGGGCTCTGTGTAGGACGCTCAAGTTCTGCCACTCCAATCTTGGCAAACCCTGTCTTCATGGACTTCGCTTTGTGCACAAGGGCATCGTCATACTGGAACAAGTCTGGGCCTCTTAGTTCCAGTGAAGGGAAAATGTAATGCTACAGCATACAGAGACAATCTAGACAGTGTGTCTTATTATTATTATTATTATTATTATTATTTAAATCTTATAATAGGAAATACTAGATAAATTTAACTATATTCAAGATATTTTCACTTGCTTAAACATAATTATTTTAAATGTGGCAGTAATGTTGTATAAGTAGATTAGGTTATAAATGCACAGGAAGGCAGGGTGTCTTTCAGTGGAATTGGATATGAGATTTACACTTTACACTTTTGGGTGACTTTAAAATGCTAGAATTTCTGCTTGAGATACATGCAAAAGAGGAACATATTTCAATCCAGGAAATCCTGTCAAATTTATGTCCAAATTTGACCATGTGAAAGGTTTTCCCAGGCTGTCACACATATATCCCCCCAGGCTGTCTCTCTGCCTCTAAACCATTCTCAGTAATATCAGCTTTTCCCCAATGCACATGTGGAATGTGTATATCACCCATTTTCACTAGTGGTCAGTGAGTTCACAGTGCTGCAAGTGGTGGACTATTTTTTCCAATCCAATTGCTTTCCCTCACCTGTACCCACTCTATACACCTCTTATTTATAATATTCATGAATCCAAAAGCAATTGATTTGTGATGATAAAGTGGGTTTGTGCTATTTAGGGAAGCAGGCCAGAAAAAAAGGAGGAAGAGAGTCAATAAGGTCTAACAGAGCCAATGCAATTGAATGAAACTGTCTAGCAGACAGAATAATACATTACCCGGTTCTAAAGTTTCTCCTTAAAGCTCACTCAATACATTTTCAAAACTTCTCTGATATTATTGGCCAAGCAGAGCATTGCAGATTTCCTGCTTTGGCAAATAATAGCATGGAGAAATTAATTTAACATCACATCATTTGTCTGAAAACTAGAAGTGATAAAATAGACAAGTAGTGAAACCTACTTCTAAGGTCCAAAAAATCATATAACTTCATGATTGTCTTCAGAATTCTTTTTTTTTCTTTATCAGCTCTAATAATGTCTTATAAAGTTTTAATGAATAAGGAACACAGCATGACTGGGCTTGCTGTTATAGGAAAATAATAAAAGACAAGGTGGTGTGATACTACCCAGGTTACCACCCATCATGTTACCATCCCAAAGTTGATTACTTTCCTATAAAAACATGTCATGAGGTGTATTATTCCTCTTATACCTCAGCAATTTGTCAATGATAACAACTGAATTTATCAATGAATATCACATTGTACTGTTTATCCATTTACAGGTACATCTACGAGACAAGTCCACAAGAGACATGTCCTCATTCCCTCACCAGACTTTCTCTTTTTTATATCTATCTTGAATTTAAAAAGACCAAATTTGAAAACTTACTGTATGTTACAAACCACTGACACTGGAGACCCCTTCAGTAAATGTTAAATAAACATCTCATTACGGAAAACCTCACCATGTCCATGATTATATGTTTTCAGCTTAAATTATGCGGCTCGTCCATCATACAAGTATATGTGAATGAGTTGTTACTATAGAAACCATTATGTATTAGAATGAGTAAATTAATATAATCAATGCCTTCTGACAAATCAGATCTGGGAATTCAACAGCGGTGTAGTATATGTAGTTATAACAGTGTGTATAATGCTTTATAAATTCATTATAACCTGTTATAAATGTATTTATATTAGATATGGCCTTCACAGAAAGTATTATTGTCATTTTCTTTTCTTCTGTACTGTATGTGCAGGATGCTAATAAATAGTGCACAATAAAGTATTCACTTTACACTCCTGAAAAGTCAGTTTGTTTCTTGTCTTATTATATTCTGCTCATTTGTGTATAGATGATGGATGAGTGCTTTGCTTGAAAAACTCTCTGATGTAATTTTTTTTTTTTTTTTTTTTAAATAATGGCATTATGATGAATGGGTGCACTTACACTTATTAGTCATCAATCAGCATTAGACATCTGTTTATAGACAATCAACATCTACTTACACTGTAGACTGATCATTATTACTTCAGCCACAAAATGAACACAGTATGCAGATTTAATCTTATTCAGTGGTCAATTCATAACATTATGAACAAAAACTCAATACGAAATAAAAAAGAAATGCTAGAGTGAGTCAGCAGATAGTTTTGAAACTCGGTCAGAGAGCTGAAAGAAAAAAAAAGGCAGTTTTGTACTTTTACACCTTCAGTTCGCTGTAGAGAGGTGAGAGGCATCAGGAACAGCTGAGCCAGCCAAACTGACAGCAGCTTTGCAAGTGCCAAAGTTAACACCTAAACACTGCACCCTTCCTACAGGAGGAAAAAGGACAAAATCTTGTACAGAAAAGACCTGTCAATAACAATTAGCATGTCCCCAGTACAGGAGGTGGAAAATACTTGAGTAATTGTACTGTGGAACTGTACTTAAGTACTATTTTGAAAGAATTATTGAAAGTACAGGGCATCCCAATAGTACACAGGAGATTATGTGTGCCAGCACCACGACCACGTCTGTTGTGTCTTCATCAGTCGTCAGTGGATGCTCGTGGACGTCCACCTCTCGGTTGGCCCTCAACACTTCCAATCTTTTTAAATTTGTTAATTTGGCAACAATGTTGTGTGTGATGTGCTTGCCATGTTTCCTTTTAAAATCCATCGCAACCTTGCAACAGCTTCCCGATCCACCCATGAGGATAATTTCAATACGCTCTTCTTTTTTCAAAGGCGTTCTTAAAGGCTATCTGAAAAATATATATATAAACTAAGTATGAACATTTTTGGAAGATATTTTGCTAAAAAGTGTTAATTTCCCCTATGTATGGAGACTTCTGAGACACCTGTATTACTGAAACAGAATATTTGTACTCCAAGTAAATTTCCAAGAGAAAATACATTTACATTTTCATTTTCATCATCAAAATATTCATTACTCATTACAAATTTCAAATGCTATGGGATTTTCTTTGCTCTATTTTTAATAGAAAAGTAAGATGTTCACTTTTGCTGGAGTTACCAATTCATACAGGATGAGATGTCTCAGTTAAAAATGAAATATCTGTTTTCAAAATTTGCAATATCTAAAGAAGTATTGTTAAATTAGCTTACTAGTTATGCTTTGCCTTTGTTGCTAATGTACCTTAGCATTTATTCCATATAATATT
This sequence comes from Pangasianodon hypophthalmus, assembly GCF_027358585.1. Classification (NCBI taxonomy): domain Eukaryota; kingdom Metazoa; phylum Chordata; class Actinopteri; order Siluriformes; family Pangasiidae; genus Pangasianodon; species Pangasianodon hypophthalmus. Next base: position 6,519,530 of record NC_069734.1, on the reverse strand, counting down.
AAATATTAAAAAATATTAAATATTAACTAACAAGTTAACCAAATTCTAGGTGTGTCTGGGTTATCAGAATAATTTCCTTATGCTTGCTTAGGGAACTAGCTAGTCATGCAGAGTAGTGCATGATGGACTTGCTGTCAGTTCTCATCAGTTAAAAATGTTAACTTTTTACTCTTGAATACTTGAGTATGTTTTAATGTGATACTTTTGACTTTCACTCATGTAGATTTTTGCATTCATATATAGTTTTACTTTTAATTGAGTAAGACTCAGACACAGTACACATACTTTTACTCAAGTACAGTTTCTTGGCACTTTTTCCACCCCTGCTTTTTATTAGCCTTGTTGTGAGATGCAATTTACCAAAAAGAGTTTAAAGTTTTTCCTAATGTATAATTTATTATGTAAAGTTGAAATACATTACACTAAAATCCTAAAATGTTTATTAGCATGAATCATAGTGTCCATTCCTATGTGAAGTGAAAAATGCTGGGTTATTAAATCCAAATTTTAAACTGTCTTCCTAACTCAGCGGAAGAAAGCAACATTGCTAACATGAAAATTCTAGCAGGCAGAGAGAAAAACAGAATTTTTTGTGTCAGTGGATGAGACAACTAATGTTTTTCAGATGTGCACCAAAGAACAGTAAGAAAACAGAAATGCAAAAGTTGGTGTGACTGTATTTAATAATTCATAGCATTTTCTTTCAACTAAAGAGACCACAGTCCTGCCTTCTTGTTTTCTTTTGGCTCACAAGAAACAAGATTTGTTAATTCAAAGGTCAAAGTTCACCCTGATAATGTAGGCGTGAAGCAAAACTATTGCCCTCTCAAACTTACTCAGTCTCTTACAAAAAGTCAACAACCATCATGACCTTAACCGAGAAATTAAAAGTGACAAGCCTGAATGACAGTGCAATGGCACACCTCTAATCTCCTGTAAGTGGGCATGACATGCCTGGAAAAAAACAAGTAATGTTATAAATAAACATTATATAATCACTGAACCTGCTGGACTTGGTATAGACTCAGACCTATACATTTCTATGGCAATAAATTGAAAAGAACAGTTTCAGTTTTAAATCATGTGGTGTGTATGTTACTGCTTTACATGAGATAAGAGAAAGACTGGCTTACTTACTGATACATTCCATCAGATTTAATACACTGTACTCACTGTATCTTTCCTTAGATTTACTATACTCACCATATCTTTTATCAGATTTACTATATTATACTCATTATAATTTTGGATTTACAATACCATACTCACCATATCCTTTATCAAATTTGCTATATCATACTCAGTGTATCTTCTATCAGATTTACTATATTATACTCACTATATCTTCTGTCAGGTTTCAATAATATACTTATTATATCTTCTGTAAGATGTACTATACTATACTCACTATATTTTCTATCAGATCCATTAAACTATACTAATGATATCTTCTATGAGATTTACTATACTGCACTCACTATATCTTCTATCAGATCTACTATACTATATCCATATATAATGATATTTATTATACTCGTGATAACGTCTATCAGATTTACTCTATATGGCCAAATGTATGTGGACACCTGACAATCACACACATATGTGAGTCTTCGCCAAACTGTTACCACAAAGTTGGAAGCACACAATTGTCTAGAATGTCTCTGTATTCTGTAGCATTATGATTTCCCCTGGCTGGAACTAAGAGGCCCAAACCTGTTCCAGCATGACAGTGCCCCTGTGCATGAAGCAAGGTTTATGGTTTGCCAAGGTGGGAATGGAAGAACTCAAGTGGTCTGCACAGAGCCCTGACCTCAACCCCACCGAACACCTTTGGGATGAACTGGAACACTGACTGCACCCCAGACCTCCTCACCCGACATCAGTACCTGACCTCACTAATGCTCTTTTAGCTTAATGAGCACAAATCCCTACAACCACGCTCCAAAATCTAGTGGAAATCCTTCCCAGAAGAGTGGAGGTTATTATGACAATGAAGGGGGACTAAATCTGGAATGTTCAGCAAGCACATATGGGGGTGATTGGTCAGGTTTACACAAACTTATGGCCATATAGTGATCCAGTGATACAGTGATCAGATTCAATAAACTTTATTCCTGATATCTTTGATCAGATCTGCTATACTAAACTCACTATATCTTCCATGAGATTTACTCTACTATACTCAGTGCATCTTCCATCAGATTTACTATACAATCCTCGCCGTCTTTTTTCGAATGTACACACAATCATAATATCTTCTGTCAGATTTACTACACTATATTTTCTATATCTTCCAGCAAATTCATTATATTATACTCATGGTATCTTCCATCAGATTTGGTAATGCACACTAACATGATGAGGTTTTGTCTTGAGTAATTTCAATTTATCTTGTTTCTTCATCCATGAATTGAAGTTATGTAACGCTATAGCTCATGACACAGTGTATGTGTGTGTAAAATACATTGAATTAAGTAATGCATGATGTGATCCAAGCACATTCAGGAGCTTGGAGGTAAGAAAAAAATATGTTGAGATTTCAAATAAACATTTCTGTTCTGGAAAAGATAACTAGTTATCTAGATGGCCAGTTAGTTATCTAATTAGTATCATATCATTTCTGCTTCTTGAACTGGCGTGGTGTCTTGGTTTGTAGTCTGTAGTCTGTTCTCAGTTTCACATATTAATTGTCTCACATATGTCTCTGCATAGAGGAAGTGCTTTGCTGTGAGACTGAGACTCAGTGGGTGTCTTCAATGAGACTCTCCCTGAGCTCTGTGAGTCTTGGCACATGAGTCAGATGGAGAGCCGTCTGATACCCTGTGGCCTTCCCTCAGGTGGCTGCCAGAATGTCGAACCAAGATGCCAACTGTTCCACCACAAGTGCCACAACTGAGGTTCAAAACAATGTTTTACACACACACACACACACACACACACACACACGGGAAATCATGAAAGCTGTGAAATTCATATTCTATTTGTGTACTGCGGGTTCAACACTGAGCTATTTATTGTGAGAACTATATTTAGGCTTATGGCCATATGGAGTGACCAAATAGAGTAGCAGCTACAGATGAAATGTTCTTTGGCTTCAGAATAGCAGGAAAGACTGAGGCATGATGTGGACACACGAGAGTACACATGAATGATGTAACCCATCTTAGTATCAGAGGTAATGCTCTGTGTGCCTGCCACGTGTGGTTTTACACAACGTACCATCACTTCTGTATGTAACAATGATCAGACTTTGCCTAAGACTGCAGAGAGGCATAACCTTATTTTTGATCCAAGTGATCTTCCTAGAGCAAAATGAAACCAGACATAAACAAGCAAGCTATTAATCTACTGTCAAGGAAGCTGATGCATTTGGTAACACTTTGCATGACCCCTGCATCATAATATTGACATAAACATGTCATAAATGTGTCAAGAAAGAGGTCATGTGTTATCATGAGTTACCATTACTGATCAGTTTGATGCCATGACAATGTTTAATACCATGACAGCTGCTCATTTTTGCGAAGTGTGCTCTTATCAGCGTCTGTTTTATGACTGACTTTATGATGCATTCCTTATAAAAACTGTTATAACATAAGATAGCCATGGAAAAGGCTTTCAGTCCATGGTAGAGTTTTAATTAAAAGCATATATAATCATAGCAACGTTTAAGATATAGCCACAACAACAATTAACTTATGGTCCTGTTGGAAAAAAAAAAAGTAGAAACCATTTTCTAGTGAATCCTAATGGGTTTTAATGCGTTTCTTGTGGTCTGCAATGGTTGGTTATTGGAATGTAGTATCTCTAATTCTTCCTCATGGCTAATATAATTTTATTCTTAAGGGAATCATCTATCCATGAAAGTAGACCCTATTTGATTCTGATGTGTTGTTATATAATATATGATAACTATAGGTAACATAGAAAGCTGTCACAGTGTACGATCACAGGCATGACACATTTATCACATTATGTCAGTATTATGATGCAAGCTTAGGGTGTCCTAGACATTAGCTGCTTTACTAATTTTCACCTGACCAGAAGACTTTTTCTGGCCTACAAAACAGAGTGTATTGACTTTTTATGTTGGATTTGTTGTGGGACAGAGTCACACATGCTATTAACAGATGGCACATTTGTCCCCAAAGACACCTCCTTCTCCTTTATCGTTAACCTGAATTAACAATATGTGGCCTGAACAACCCTCATCCCTGTTCTCTCTCTCTCTCTCTCTCTCTCTCTCTCTCTCTGTTACTGGAGGGTCTCTCTGGTCCAAACAGATGTTTATTTTAAATGATGATTAAAAGTCATTGACATCTGGACCAAACTATCTGATCTGCCCATATTGGTTTATGGTTTAGGTAAGAGTGAATTTGAGATTAAATATAAATATACCTGAGAATGACACAGAGGCTACTATAGAGAGAAAAAATATTCACTCTCAGTATGTCAGTTCTAACAAAGAGCTCTGGGGGTTGTGATGACATAGTGGTGAAATATTTCAATAATTGGCTGTCATGATCAGTAGTATAAAACATTGCATAGGGTAGGCCCTGTTATTAGCAGCTTGGTAATTGGAATTGCTAATGTTAATCTCTGTTTAAACAAAAGAGGTTATTACTTGACTAACAAATTGGTGTTTCTGGATTTAGTAGGTGGGGAAGATTTCAAACCAGTCGTAGGAGTGTCTACTCTCACCTATTCTGAAAGCATATCAACACAACAGCACGACGTCTTGATTTTTATCACCCAAACGTACAACCATGTCAATAAAATATGGGGGACGGGAACGGCCGATTTATAGGTCAATAAAAACAGTAGAACCATAAATAAACAGCCTATTACTACAGTACAAACAGTTTTATGTAAGTACAGATTGCACAATCATGACAGTAGTAGATTATGCTTTTAAAATATAGTTTACAGCTTATAGAAAGTGTCATTGTGTGATTTAAGGATTTCTATGGAGTTTAGTCTTCACGTCTATTCACAAGTGAGGACAAGGTTAGTTAGTTATCTAACAAGGACAGTGCAACATACAGGCTGAAACTTTACGCACCACTAATACAGATGATATAGACTGAAATGCTTGGTAAAATGGATGAATGAATATAATTGAATAACACACTGAAAAAAGAAACACATGTGTTGTGAACTGGCCGCTACTCCTTTCATGGATGCCTAAGAGGATGGAATAGTACTGCCAACAATATCTTGCTATCATGCAGTTATCTAATCAGCCAATCAGGTGGCAGCAGCACAATGCATAAAATCATGCAGATACAGGTCAAGAGCTTCAGTTAATGTTCACATCAAACATCAGAATGGGGAAATGTGATCCCTGTGCCTTTAACCGTGGCATGGCTGTTGGTGCCAGATGGGCTGGTTTGAGTGTTTCAGAAACTGCTGATCTCCTGGGATTTTCCCACACAACGGTCTCTTATACAGAATGGTGTGAAAAATATAAACTATTGAGTGAGCGATAGTCCTGTGGGCGGATACGCCTTGTTGATAAGAGAGGTCAGAGGAAAATGGCCAGATTGGTTCAAGCTGCCAGTAAGGATATAGTAATTCATATAATATAATTACAATCATAGTGAGCAGAAAAGCACCTCAGCATGCACAAAACATCGAACCTTGCACAGGTTCCACTTTTGTCAACAAAGAAGAATCAGAGGCTATTATGGGCACAGGCTCACCCAAACTGGACAGCTGAAGATTAAAAAAAAAATCACCTGGTCTTTTGGGTGAGTTTGTGCCCATGATAGCCTCAGATTCCTGTTCTTTGCTGACAGGAGTGGAATCTGATCCACATTTCTTCAGTTATCTCTGTCAAATGTTTACTCAATCAGCCTTATTTTCATGGTTCACATGTTGGCCCTTTTCCCAGCCTTCCACACCATGTTATCCCTGATGGAGATCAATAGACCAGGACAAAGGACTTAATACTAATGAAGTTCATATGACATCACTCAGTGTGCATTATATTTCCCTGCACCTACTGCATACAAGATCACATGACCTGTTGGACTATGTCCATATTGCTTTTCTATGATCCTTGGAATGTCATGGACAATGAATCCAAAGCCAGAAATCCTTCACTCCTCTCAGCCATCTGCCCAAGCAGATGAGTAGCCTGGCATCGGTTTCATAACCACACTCACGCACTCATTACTCGACTGCAGGTGGGGGGGGGGGGGGGGTGGGATGATGTAGGCGATGGGCTCTTCGGCTGGAGCTGAGTAATCAGTGAGCCAATAGTGTGAGAGGTGTGCTCTGACCTTCTGCTGCACCACTGAATTGTGATAAATGCACCTGCTATAGGGTGATTTATAATCGCAGCACTGCATATAACTGATTTATGTAGAATAATTAGCATTTTTGAAAGCTCATTGTAAAGGATAATATACCCTGGCATGCTGACCATATCCTCAAGCTATTTGCTACAGTTCTTACTAGTGTTTTATAACATTATAAAAGGTTATGAATTTCTTCTACAGTGCCCTCCAGAATTATTGGCACCCTTCATAAAAATAATCAAAAAAGTTTGTATAACTGAACATTACACAAAACTCAAAACGTGAGTTTTGAAACTTTGTTTTGTTCTATAGAAGTCTTAGGCATATGTATGCTGTAAAGCAAAGATGCCTTCAAAAATAATGAGATGAAACATATTCTTCATAAAAAATATCTAGCACTAAACTAAAGAAAATCAATATTTGGCATGACAATCGTTTGTCTTAAAAATGCATCAGTAGTCTCAGGTACACTTTGTGCAATTTTATAAGGGAAATGGCTGGCAAGTTTTTCTAAGCATCTTGAAGAATCTGACGCAGTTCTTCTGGAGACTTTGACTGTCTCACTTGCTACTGTTTTTGCAGTTAATTCCTGACAGCCAGCATTAATTTTTTTGTCTGAGAAGTGTTTTATTACATAATACATTACCTTCTTTGATGACATGCACCATTTTTCTATAACATTAAATTTTGGTTGGAAAAATAATGCTTTATAATGCAGTTCTGTAATGCATTCTGAGCTACTTTTTTGCTTACCATAGTTGTAAAGAGTAGATATTTGAGCTACCATAGCCTTCTTGTCAGCTAAAACCAGTCTAGCAATTCTACTAGGACCTCTTTCATCGACAAAGTGTTTCTAAAAAGTGTTGTTTTTTTTTTTTGCACCATCCTGTCTAAACTCTCTTTCCATGGAGCATAAATATAAGCTTGCACACTTGTAAAATCCCTTTGTCATCTATCCACGAGAAAACCCAAAGAACTTTCAACACAAATTAGACAGATGGTAGTTGACCTGGATAAATCAGGTAATGGAAATTTGCTAGGAACTGGATTGGTGATCACACTGTCTGCCCACACAGTGAGCAGTATGGTGAAGGAGGAAAAAGAGCCCTAAGATCACTGCTTTAGAATTAGTTCAATCTTGTAGTCAAGTTTCAAAATCAACTGTTAAATGCAAGGAGTGCCGATAATTTTGTAGAAAAAATTGTAATACTGTTTGTGTTTGACAAATTTATATATTAATTTATGCTAATTTTTATAAAGGGTGCCAATAATTCTGCAGCACACTGTATATGATATGTATACAAAGCTGCCTTGATAATGTCAGTAAACGTTTTTTTGTACCATTTGTACCGTTAATTAAACTAACTCACTGAGTGGCAGATAATTAACTGCAGGAAGTTGTAGTTTTGTAGTCTGCTTCCCTCTTCGTCTCAGCCTTCAGCTGAACCTGACAGGTACGGTTTATACCACTGTTTCCTTTAAACAAGGTGAGCTCCACCACACTGCAGTCAATATTTTCACTTCACTGTTGCAGCAGAGCATAAAGTTACAGAAAAGTTCAGGGCAGAAGGTCTCCCACTGACCGCTCATCCACACTACACTGTATATACACAACTTCACTCTCTCATATATTTATATTTAGTCAGAGCTAGAAAAAAGTACAAGTATTGCAGTGAAAGTGTGAGTATTGGGTAAAATCTTACACCATTAAAAATTTATAGAGGAGACTGGGGTTGATCGTGACATGGGTCAGTTGTAACACTTTCAGCATCTCTGAAAAGGAAGTAACTACAGTCACATGATTCATGATTCGCCTCTGTATGTGCTTAGTGCAGCATAAAATTCACAACTGAAAAGAAATCTTTTCAGTTCAGAAAGTTTAGCTTCATACTTAGGATTAATGTTCTTGCGATATACTAACAAATATTAGAATTTTATCAGATAAACAGAAACATTTCACCATGTTTTTGCTAATAATTGATAAGAGCTAAACATTTATGCATAAGATCACAAGGGAAGATTGTGTAATAGGTGATAGGGATAGGGTTAAGGGTAACAAAGTGTTAGTATATTCTGACAAAATTTGTAAGTGTTGCTACACATGAAACAAGGGAAATCTTGCAGAAAGCTATTAACACAAGATCGACTCAGACAGGGAAAACTAATGCCTTGTGTGCACAGATGTTTTCCTTCAATTCACTGCCAAAACAGCTATAACTTCAGTGCTGAAACTGCAAATTATCCAGGACATACGTACATCTTAACTGTGATTCAAACTGAAAGACAAAACAATAACGTTTAATTAAAAATCTTTGGTTTAAATTGTGTCTCAGAGTAGGAAAATTGGCTTAGACACATACGCACATATCGTATGCCATATATATACTATATACTATAATACACATGGGGCACACTAAGGATATCTTTGTTTAAAACTGAACAGTAATGATTAATTACAAATCTAAGCACAAATTTGAATAATGCTGCTTCAGATTCTGTTATAAAATATCAGTATTATTTTTTGAAGAAATATTATATTATTTAGCAAATAAGTTGGTTTCAGAGTTGCCTGAATGGTTTCCGAATTTAAAGTTTTAGATATTGAGTTTATTTATTTTTTTAACCGCTTTAGACAATTTTAGACTAGTGGAATATTTTCTGAGGAAATTCTTTGAATGTTCGTGTTCACGTAACGCTTCTCAGTGTTAATGTTCCTACAGCTAAAATATTGTAACCATGTTGTAAAAACTTTTCTTTTTTTACAATGTTGCACAAAGTTTTTGTCTAACTGGAAACATTGTCTACGCAACGTTCTGATAACATTGTGAAACAAATCATTACGCAGATGTTGCAGGAATATTATTTTTGTAACATTAACATTCTGTGCATGACTCGCGACCATGCAAGACTTTACATAACGACTTACAGTTAGGGGTGGGGTTTGGGGGTCATACCTTTTTTTATGACTTAGTTTGTATGAACAAAATCCACATTGTCTTGTTTTTGAATTTGTATAAACGTTTCATTAGATCACCTCCTTTATTTAATTAAAGTAACTTTATTTTATGAAGTGAAAGTGAGACTAATAGATGGCCCTTCTGCAAAGATGATAGGATGCTTTGAATATAATTACTAAAGTTAAACTGTATAAAATCATGATTGATTGGATTGGTAATCAGGAACATGGAAGATGGAAGATCTGAATGAAAATGTATGAAGAAAAATCTGTTTCTTCTCTTATCTTTTTTTGAATGGTAATGTAATTAAAGATACCAGTTTTCAGCTATACTTAGGTAAAGTAAAAATAAAATGATACTTGAGTTTAATAGAAAAGTGGTGATAAAATTTGATCTTCCATTAATTCTTCATTAATTTATAACACCAAGGTCATGAAGTGCAATTACTTAAATATGTATAATGAAAAAATGCATAATATCTTTGTGCTCAATACAGATTCTCTTTAAGATTTTATTCCTTTTATTCCTTCGAGCAAGAAGAGTGTCATGTTATGTAATGATCAGAGACACTGCATTGATGTTGGCTGATCATTTTTGGACAGCATTACAAGAGAGTGTTCACTATCTGTGATCCCTCCCACAGTGATGGCTGCTTCAGAGCTACGCAACGCCCACCACAGCCACCTCTTTCACTCTCCTCTCACTCTGCCCTTTCTTCATCTCTCTCTCTCTTTCTCTCTCTGTTGAAGTAACACCTGTTAAAGCAGCACCACAAACACAGAGTCTCACAGCTTGAGTCACTACGACCCAACTGCCAGTCAGTCACGCTACACATAAATGATTCATGACTCAGCAATGACATGACCAAGTCGAATAAAATTGATACTTAAAAGCCAAACTGGATTGGCTTATGGCACGACTCTTTCTGCAAGCAGCTTGTACAGCTTCTGTTTTTACAGCTGAAGGTGTTACATGTGTTTTATCTAAGTCTCTCGAGCTCAAGTACAGCTAAATCAATTGCAGATGAGTCATAAACATAAAACATTAGGCTGTACTGCGTTATTTAAACACATACCAGTGAACTGCGGAGGAATATCAGAGAAGTGAAAGCACTCAGAGAGTCCACATGGATTCAGATACATAGTCTGTGTTTAAAGCAGGGTAAAGAAAGCATGAATAAGGCCTAAGGCTAATGAAAATTCCAGAGCAATACAGTTACATTTGTGTGTTGGATTAAGCTGAGAAATGAACTAATCATGACCTAATTAGTTTCAAAACTAATCATGACCTAATTAGTTACAAAATAATTCTCGGTACAAAGTAGTGACGCAAATTATAAGCAGTCATACAGTATACCCCGATTATAATTAAATCCTTATTACTTCTGCTAAAAGTAACATTTTAAGACTTTCAAAGGTTCTAATTTTCTTAAGTGCAGTAATACATGGTGCTAATTTGGATTGGTTACAAAAACACACGCGAGGAGAGCCGAGCTTCGCTGGAGTAAAGAAGCCAATTTGTAGATGCCATGCAGCCATTTCCTGTCAGTGCCAAAAGAGACAGAGAAGGAGGAGTGTGTAAATGAAATTGCATGCCACTCAGAAGCTATCTCTGGAAGCAGCTCCAAGAATTCCAAATTGTTCCATTTGTTTGGTACAGTACTCTGCACTGATAACTCATAGGGACAGCAGTGCATTTATACCTGGGTTGCCAAATTGTTTCTTAGAAATCTGGAAATAAATAATCAAATGTTGATAAACATATTAAAGGAAAATTCCATCCCGAATGACTTATTAATCTTTATAATTAGCATGTGATCGTCAGTGGCATTCCAAGATTTATTCTGTAATGGAAATCTGAGGTGACTTTTTTAGTTGCCTACATTACCCACATTCCCTGGTGATAGTGGTGCCAGTGGGATTTAGCTCTCTTCATCTCTACCTAGAGAGAGTGAAGCAGCAGTGCTTTATTCTTCCAGTCTGCCCAGCTCTCTGACCTCCTTATCAAGGATACACTCTGTTCAAGCTTTCATGCTAATCCCAACGTCAATGTCATCTCATTACACGTCATCTCATAGATTGGTAACTAGCCAAGCCATAACTAAGCACAATTGTGTCATACTATAGCTGCATTGCATTCTGGAATTTTGAGTCCAACATTTGCTGTCTCCACTACTTCTACTTCCTTTCATTCATATATGTCAGATGTCATTCAAAAAAAAAATTGGTGAGTGGGAAAAAAGCTCTTGCTCTTTTGTTTCTTTGGTGCTAACAGCAAAACCTGACCGTTATCTTTTATGTCTGACATTGCTGAATTTCATCTGTTATTAAATGCCATCATTACTGTGCTAGCCATGCCCCGAGACATCAGTGCAACATTCAAGTGCTAACTTCTTACATTACAGCACCAACCAACAAATTAGCACCACAATCATTAATTACATTACAAATATTTCAATATAAAATATTTAAAATGGGTTAATTTAGGTTGGATTTTTTCTTCAAGTTGGGAAGTTTGAATTGAGTGGAAACAATGAGTTCAATATGGCCAGCCTGAATTCTACATAACAGAAGATTACAGATTTATTTTTTTTTTTTTTTATAAACAACTAAAAATGATTTTTTTTTAAAGTCAAATCAATCCACGTGAATTTTTATTATCATTATTATTGTCATTATTGTTTCTTCAGGACCATGGTGCCACACATAATACAGTAGCATGTTACACAGGACTCTGTAAAATGCAAATACTAGGAGTTTTAAATAATGAGTGAATATTTAAATATGAATAATGTATATATAATCACCTGAGTAACATTTATCATTACATTTTGATAAATGATGCAATAAAAGCATTTTGCGAGGGAGTTCAGATTCTTGGACCCTACCGTATATCACCATGCATCACTAAATCACTGGTACTATTTCCACTTTCCACATCTGGCTAAATAGATATAGCCTAACTCTCCACATCTGACTAAAATAAATCTCTTAACTGGTCCATTTGCAAAAAAAAAAAGGTTTAATCCAGAACCTTTTTTCTAATATTTTCTAAACGTTTTCCTCCCATTCTGGGAGCTGGCAATAATATAAAAGCCCAGAGGAAAAACTCTAGTCTCTGTGGCAATCCAGTTTTTGTAAACAAATGGGGGAAAAAGCTAATTACATGGACAAAAAACAAAACAACAAATTATGTGGAGCAACTTCATCCAACAGCCAACCAAATGCACCTGCTCTGGGGTGATTTATAATCAGAGCACTGCATATAACTGATTTATGTAGAGTAATTAGCATTTTTGAAAGCTCATTGTAAAGGGTAATAGATCCTGACTCTAGTTCAAGCCATGAGCTAGTGTTCTTACTTTTAGAAATAATGCTATTAATGTCATTTATAAGATAGATAGATAGATAGATAGATAGATAGATAAGCAGTATAAGACAGTCAGGACTGGGCTTAAAATTAGATTTGTACCTTGTGCCACTAAATCCCAAGCAACAGGACTGGCCTGGACCTCTGACAGGCATTTCTGCTGAGTGTGGAGGCAGAGAACCAACCCAATATCACAAAATACTGTATGTGTAGGAGCAATTTTGTTGGATTCCATAAAAAACCCTACAGAGCTGCTGTGCTAACATGGTGCTTATTTTGTAACAGGACATGGCCACAAATTATTTATTGTGGCCACGTGATCATATATTGAGGCACTGAGTTCATATTGGCAACAAACTGTGTATCTTGTGGCTACGAGTTATTATGTTGTAGTCACCAGATACCAAAGTCAATGCACAAATTGTGCAATTTGAGCCCACAACTTAATCTATTGCAGGAATGTCATACTTAACAGGGGAGACCAGACCCTGTTTGCGTGGAGTTTGCATGTTCTCCCTGTACTTTGGAGATTTATTCCGGTTTCCTCCCCCAGTCCAAAGACATGCATTGAAGGCTGATTGGCGCTTCCAAATTGTCCGTAGTGTGTGAATGGGTGTGTGTGTGTGCGGTTGTGCCCTGTGATGGATTGGCATCTTGTCCAGGGTGTCCCCTGCCATGTGCTCCGAGTCCCCTGGGATAGGCTCCAGGCTCCCCGTGACCCTGTGTAGGATAAGTGGTACAGATGGATGGTTAAATAATACCCAGCATGTCACCTCAGCAGCTTTGATAAACCTGAACTTGTGTTATATAATACTCAGATTGCCTGTTTGTGCAAGATATTGGAATGTAAAATATTTCACATTAATAAAAAAATGAAATAAAAATTCCACAGAAATCAGACCAAATTCCTGTGGGTAACTAATAAAATGTACTATTAACTCCCATTGAAATCCTATATTTACTTGAAATTTCCAGTTGAAATTCCATGGGACATTTCCATTGAAGTTGTTTCTTTAAGTCTTATTTTATTGAACGTTTCTTGTGTGACCCTATCCTCCTGAACAGAAGCTACACAGAAACCACTTTGGGATATACCATCACACATTAACACACCAGCCTACTGCAATAAAACGACTCTGGTTGTAAGCAAGTTTCTGAATTGCAGTAAACTGTAACAATGTGGTCAGCTAGTTTGTCAGTAACAGTAAAGTCTCATCATCTGTCCCAAACCACATAATCTCATAATAAATACCACGTCAGAATAGCACACCACCTAAGGTTTCCTATGTCAGTATGTGGGTTTGGACATAGCTTTGTTTAAGCCACTTCATGTAAATGTTTGCCAAATAGAAAAGACAGCATTTCTCCACACATGTTCATTGTGCCTCTGTGAATAGAGTGGTTAAAGCTTGTTGTGCAGTTTTGTGCACAGAAGTGCTCATTCATCTCATCAGGGTAACATTTCCTTCAGCAAACACACATCCTGTAGACGGTCCGGGAAGAAGAGCAGTGTGGAAAATTTTAAATCACTTTAACAGCTGTGTAAGGTATGACCTACATTGAATTAAACTCTAGCTATCATAAAGCCATAAGCACATTATTTTATGGAATTGACATCAAATTATTACTAGCAATCTTTGAAAATGTGTTTTTTTTCTCTGAGAAAAAAGCATATAGGGCTGCCAGGATATTGGGCATATAGGGCTGCCAAGTGTGGTTTGCACCCCAGTGGTTTGAGTGAAAACAGTAAAAATATAACTCTATTTTACAATTCATCTTCAAAAAACAGTATTCCAGGAAGTTAACATAGTTTGTATGCATATCCTGGAACAAGTCTACAAAGCACAAATTCTGCTCAGAAGTATGAAAGAGGCTGAGGGCAGTAATAATATATTTATATTTACAATATTTATATTATATATAGAAAAGGAAATGGAAACAAATAAACTGATATATCAACTGACCATAAATGGGTGAAATATAACATAGCAAATGTTTAGGTAAATAATAATAATAATAATAATAATAATAATAATAGTAATAATAATAATAATAATAGTTCCCATCATTTTGTCTTAAGGGTATGCAAACTTTTGCACTTAAATTTATATGTACCAACCTAAAATTAATCAAATGATTCCCTGTAATAATCAGGATACTTGGGAGAGAGTTTTACAGCTCACAGATCCAAAATATTTCAAAGCAAATATTATTTGCTCAGGACCCTGTAATGCCATGGTTCTCAAAGTAGGGTCTAGGGAACCCCAGGACTCTGTGAAGCATAGCCAAGGGGCCTGTGATTTTCTAATTATGTTACAGTGGTGGAAGTCACAACACACCATTATCAAAGTTATTGTCCATATAAATAATGTCAACTGAAATCTAATGAAAATTTTAATAAAAATGGGCTCTGTGGGTAGAAATTAAGAAATGAAAAAACTCTGGCTTCAGTTAAAGGGGTATGTGACTGTAAACCGTTTGAGAACCCCTGCTCTAATTTAACAAATATCTGCAAATTTGCAATAGTGCTACAAGGACATGTACTAAATTAATCAGTTTCTCTTCCTATCATTTAACACCGTTAAATTTAACTGTTTGCTCTGTCAGAGCATGTAAAGCTGATATTCAGCTACTTTAACCACACTTTTACAGTCACAGGCTATTGGTCCTGTTCTACTATAGTGAACTTCGAACATTCCTGCAACATTCTGGACTATACAGCTGACAATAGCAACTAGCTTAGCAACAAGCTAGCCGGCAGACAATCTCGAGTAATTTAGCAACAAGCTAGCCAGCTAATGTTAGTGATAACTCTAATGTTGATGATTACAGTTTCAAAACACCAGTTAGTATGGTCAATGTTATACACTTAACCAAGTACTGTGTCTGTATATTAATTGATCCAAAGCCAATATTGCTATAAACTAATTTAAAAGTAGAGAAGGGGAACTTTTCACTGTTCACAGTGTGTGTGGCCATGTTGATTTGACATCACTCTGTAAATGGGGAAGGCACCCAAGTTGACAACTTGAAATTTGTAGTTGAGGGGGCATTTTCTGTAGCTTTCACCGGTTCCAAGGAGGGAATTATACATCGCAACTTCACCTTGAATGCAGCATAAGATTCCAATTATCTTTTTACTCCCATTCTGGTTTTCCATTCCCACCTATATACACAAAGCTCCTCCTCCAGAACCACCTCCAGCATTATCAAGGACAGTCATCACATCACATCACATTCAAGTACACTTGGATATTCAGCTGCTTGAAAGCCATGCATAATACAGGTCATAATGATTCATGAGGATGGTTCCGAGTGCTGTCTACCAAAAAGATTTGCCATTCAGCTGCATGAAAGCCAAGTGGATATCACTATCAACAAATAAAATTCAGCTAATAATGGTTTAAAAGGATGTTCACGAGTGCAGTCGCTGTTCTTTTTAATGTATAATGAAATTAATTAATTTGTAATGGAAAAAAAACGTATCTACTTCATTTATTATGTAAAGCCGGTCATTCAAACAATTCACAATTTTATACAGATTGCATTTACATACCTGTACAGGAGTATTGTTGCTAATTCTGTGCTCAGCATTATCCTCTTCACCAGTAATAAATTACTACATCTTGCAAATAAAAGAACTCCAGAATTTATTCTGGTTTTATTGCATTTCATGTTTTTTTTTCTTCAAAGCACCAGTGACTCTTTTTTTCTGCTCATAGCAGAATTATCTGGCTGCGCTGGGCGTTTGCTGTTTTCAGGATGAGATGTGGGTGGGGTGAAGGGGTGTTGGGGAGTATCTGTAAAATGTCTGACAAGAGGCCCATCCAAACACAAACAAGCATTCCAGACCATAACAATTTTCCAGACCGGTTTTCCCAGTCACATAATACACTTGGTGCTTAGGCCATGGCTGAAACCATTACTTGTTTACCATGTTCTACATATATTTCTAGGTTATTTGTACTAGTAAAAACTAATAATAAAAAAAAAATATCAAATTAAAATCAAATACTGCATCTTTAACTTCTAAGGTGTTCAGACTTTCCAGGCATTCCTCACTCTCATGACTACAAACCTTTTCCTATTCATTCTACTGTTGTTACTGCTTGAAACTGGGACTTCTGTATGAAAATAAAGTAATACTGAGTGTTATTTGAATTTCCATGGCCTCACCTAACAACTCTCTCCTAACTTTACATATAATGTGGATGACGCACATGAACTTTTACAGTAAGTCCCAACCAATCTGTATTATTGTCTAATCTTGTTGGCTTCAGTTCGGTTCATGTCTGGTTTCAATAAGGACCAGATGTGCTTCTCTTTCTTTCTCCGTCAACTCCAAACTCTGCAGGCTGTTAAAGGAAGACGTGCCTGCGGAACATTTTAGATAAACTCGGTGAGGTGCAGGAATTGGGTAAAGGTTTCCTGGCAGAGCGGCTGCGCTTTGGCCCCAGTGTTAACACCAGACAGTTTGTGGTTTGTACAGTATACAGTATGTGCACTCAGCTTGGAGACTGAACTATGCTAGAATCAATTTCTCCATCTATATACTGACTTTTAGTGGCATGTAAAAAGAAACATCCAGAATTCCTGTTTGTGAAGGCTGATGTATATATCCACGTAGAAAGAGATGTGAGGAAAACTTCTGATTAAATCATTTATGGAAGAAAAAGCACATGCGTCATTCTGACACAAGCCAAGAAAATGACTTTTTATTGAGGGATTTATGGATTATTACAGGCCATATCAGTGAAACATTATTTCTAAAAGTCATGTGATTAAAATAGCATTAGGCTATCAATTTAAAGTTAGTGATGGTAAAACTCAGTTCCGTTTGCGTGAAAATTTCTAATTAATCTTCACTCAAACTACACTGAACACAAATGATCTCTGCTTAGTCAGTGGAACAATCTGGAAATGTATTATAATCTGGCAGCAGTGTTTCAGTGAGATGTATTTATTTTATTTTCTTTTTTTAGATGAAATGAAGCTTTACCGAGAAACTTATCTGTTAACATTCTTCGACTTAAAAAAGCAATTCTAATTTGGATGCATTAGCAATCAAAAGTTTGGACATGCTAGATTGATTATCTTAAAACACATTCTGAAAAAGGCTCATGATTAAAAAAAAAAAAAGTTATTTATTCATGAATCAAAATGTATTTTTAATAAGTAGATTTACTTAAAATTAAATTGTTTTTGCCACACAAGTAGTTTTTATTTAAAAGTTAGGAGAAGCAGTCTATTATAGCTTTGTCTATTAGGAAAGCCTCCTAGGTGAAGCTCCTCATGTAGATGCCAAGAATGTGCAAAGTTCATTAGGAATATGGTTAAAAATTTTAAATCTAAAATTGTTTTAATTTACTTAACACTTTTCTTAGTCATTGCATAATTCCATGTGTTATTTTATAGTGTTAATGTATTCATTATTATTCTAGAATAATAGAAAATCATTAAAAAAAAAAAAAAAAAAGAATCTGTGTCTGTGAGCAGGGGAGTAAAAATTATTTGCCTGGTAGTCTAGCTATTAATTAATGTAATCCATACATGGACTTTATGTATTCACATTAGATTTAATTTTTATTCAACCCCAGCTTTAGAAACTCTACTAAATTCATCAAATTGTTCCTTCTGTCACTCTGATGTCTGCCTGCCAACGTGGCCTGTTTGAGCAAGTAGCTTTAATGCTCACAAAGGACAGGAATATTAGCCTTAGATCCTGTTTTATTCTGTAATGTCAAAAATGCTTCGTTAGCACATCATTTCCTCATTTAAATTGTTTTCTGACACATTCTAAGTCCTTATGTCACTGCCTGGGCTGGAAGATATACTGGAAGTAGTGCCTCTTAACCATTCTGTATAGACTCTAGGGTTTTGCGGGTCAAGCTAGCACCTAAAATAGACTCAGTCATGTTGAGTTTCTTTTGGTGCAATGAGGAAAAACGTGTGTGTCATACAAATCCTGCTCCCCAGGCATCATTTTCTGCGAGAGAACATGGGGTCAGGGTAGAGACAAGTCGGGTCAATGCTGTGCTACAAGTACAAATAAACATAGCAGAGATATGGGTGACTACAGGTCACATACCACTTCAAGTTCTTACAAAAAGAAAGCGGAGATGTAAACAATGAGAGTAATAATGCCCACATATGCTGTAATCTGATATCTGATTATAAACAGTATGCAGTGGTTGTTTCTGTGTGTGTGATTTTCCAAATATTTCCACAAACATTATGCTGTAGGCTTGAAACCAGGCCTAAACAAACTCTGACCTTACAGTGGCCTCACTGTTTTAGGTTTTATTTATCTGTTCAGTTTTATTAGTATCTTTATACAACAGCAACAGTTCTGGCTGCAAGGTTGTTTCTATATATGGCAGATACTGCACACAAACAGACTGTGTGTATGGTGAACTGTTCTGTGAGGAGACGTTTATTTAGCATTTATGGAAGGAGTCTCCAGAGTCAGTGCTTTGTAACTGTCAGAGGTAGCACTGGTACCTCCACAGGTAAGTTTTCCTCCATGGGAAAGTCTTCAGGACTTCAGTACTAAATTGTTGATGTTCCACAACATTAAGCATAACTAGAAATGGATAAAAAAAAGTAGGAGGTGTCATTCTTTAATAATTTCTATTAATAGGAAATTGTGATCATTGCTGTGATATAAGAGGAACAAATACAATCTTTGATATATTATAATATATATTAGGTACACGCAAAGAAATGCTGTAAAGCAGAGATGCCTTCAAAATTAATGAAATTAAATGTTTCTACATTAAAAAAAAAAAGTCATTAAGGAACTACAACGAAAGCAACTGCTTGGTTTTCTTTTGTAAAATTAGGATAAAAGATTACTTGCATCATAAGACTGGCATAACTACATCACAAATGTGTCATAATTAGTCTAGCAGTATCATGTAATGGTTATATCCTAAGGGCCGTTATCTTTTAGGTAAAACATTACCACTGAAGTGGATATTTTCTGTGGCCCTGGTATCACATATTGTATGCTACGACAATTTCCACAAAGTGTGTTTCATAACACGTTTCATAAAATAAATGCTAATTAGAGTACACTTAGCAAATTTATCATGTGACTTAAGCTCTCATGGCATCAAATATTATGTCTGGTAACATAACAGTTGGCAAAAACCATTACATTCTTATATCACTGAACATAAATTTTTAAGGGAACTCATGACAGCATATAGCATCATCCTTGACATGTTTATGACGTGGTTAAATATCATGATGATGTGGATGTCATTTTTATCAAAGTGCTACCTATATAATTGTAAAGCAACTAAAATTGTAAGATGTCCTACTAAAATGAAAAGAAACACTCTGGAATGTTTCGTGTCAGAAGAAATGAAATTCATCCTGCAGCCTCCATCTGGGTCCCAGCCTGAGCATCTAAACAGATGACCATGTTAAAGTCCTGTTGTGAGCCATGACCCATACATTAGATGAATATGAGGTCAGTGCTGTATTTGGGCTGACTAGCAAAGCCTGTGTGGGCATTTGACATAAGTTCTGATGCTGCTAACAGCGCTGCAACATTAGCACAAGCAAGTACATGTAGTGTTGTTTGTCTTTAGCTAGGGGTTTGGCACTATGAAGGATGATAGAACAGTAAAGCCCTAAGTTAGCTTTTAATAATTTACAATGACTTATTATCTTCGAACCATATACAAACAACATGTATATCAGAAGCAACTTGTCCATAGGGGCATTCAAAGCATCATGCATTTTAAATTCCATTGAAATATTAATTACCTCTTTTGAGTGACCAAAGATAAAAAACAAACAAAAAAAAAATATATTGCTTATTGATATATAAGCCATTGATCAGCTCGCCTTTCTAGACATTGACATCAGGCAGCCTGCTCACTGTCTCATTAAGCTCCAGAGTGTTATTATTTCACCCAGTGAACAAAATGAAAACTGCAACATGTGCTAATGGAGGCCCATTAGGGCAAGAACCACACTGCCCCATGTTCACTCAGTGAACGTTTCTGTAGAGCAGGAGCAGCAGACAGACAGATAATAACAGGGTGGCCAGGGTTTTAAACCAAGTTGGGCCAGTAACTGCAGCCACCTATATTATTTTATAGCAAATAATCAGAAGTAAATCTAATACATTTCTGCAAACAAAGTGTAAGTGCAAGCAGTGTGTTTATGATGCAAAGAACCATTTCTAAAACATTTCTGTTCTAAGATATATTGAGAGAGGAAAGATTGAGAGGGGAAAGGGGCTATTGTGGAATGGATAATGTCTGTACATTAGAAATGTGTGTGAACCATGGTGGCCTTGTTTCCCGTGCAAAAACTGAAAGAAGAAAAATGTGTCTCAGTTTTCCAATTTCCAATGTTTTTTGGGATAGTTTCATGTCTTTTTTTGTGATTTTTAAGATGTAGTTGTGCTGGATATTTTGCTGAAACCTGCCAACCCTGGTAAATTGTATTACTGTAGCTCTTTTGTGTGTGTCTCGAACACTAAAAAAGTAAACACACCTGCTGTATCAAACCCAGTTGACCAAATTTCAACCTCTCAAAAGGAACTGCTAGACTGTATTCTGGATGATGGTATGTTAGTCTCAACTGCCTATTACAGATTCACTCTAAAAATTCACTAGATAGTAGCCTACAGTGTAAGTCACATGTCAGAGCCTCTCAACTTAATTTTGTTTGTTGCTATGTCATGCTGCTTATATATACCCATAATTATATGGGGCTAATGATTCTGATGGGCTTCCCTCAGTAATGACCACAGTATTCATATCAATCATAAAATTTCCCCCACTGACTGGATCATATTGCTGCAATTTATTTTTTGAAATGAGCTTTTAAAGGAAACAAGTAGCCATCGGGGCTTAAAAGCATGCATTTGTGCTGAGACACAGCACATCCTTTCTCTTCATTTGGATTTGAGACAACCTTACAAAGTCTACTAGCAATACTTTTCTAAGAAAGCTTTTTTTCCCCCCACTCTTCCTTCCTTCGCTCTTCATCCCTAACCGTCTAATCATTAGAAAAAGAAGAAGCCCCTGCTGGACAAAGCGCCTTGGACAAAGCACTTGCATGCAAGTACACTGTGCTTTTAAATAAAGTGTGTTATTTAGCAAAGCTAAAATTAGCTGGTTAATACATAGTGAATGATTTCAAGGTTTCCAACATTTGTGTAACATGCGTTCTTTTAAATGTCACACAGAAAACAAACATTTAAATAATGTTAATGTTATGCTATGTTATGCTTCCTGAACTTCAAGCAGGAAAAATAAAATTTAACAGCATTCATAATTCCCGCTCAGAAAGTCTGACTCCGAGGAATTTGTTGGAATTCTAAAAACATTGAAGCCCGTTCTGGAAAGAAAGAACAAGAAATTGTAGAATTTTTTTAGAGGTTTTACGCAGATTTTAATGTTAACATCACTAAATGCAGTTTTTTAAACACCACCCACTTTAATGTTATCATGCTATTAAGAGTGAATTCTACAGTCTCCATCCTACATCATCACTAACCAAATGGATGTTTACAAAGCTATGTGAGAGCTTTTATATCCTCACAAAAACCAAGGGTTGGGGGTTGGGCATATCATTCACCTATTTACAAGTTTTTTCTGGTAATTTTGTGGTATGTGGTATATGTCAGCAAGTGTGTGATTAGAGCAGACTTTTTATTTTTTAAAAATCCTGAAAGTTAATAGAAATATTCACAATCATTCTTCTGTGCTGAAACTTCGACATCTCTTTACTCACTCACACTTCCACCCAACCAGCTCACTTAATCTAAGCCTAATAATAAAATGGATTTTGAAAAATGTATTGTCATTTACCAAAGAAAAATGTATAATCACTGATATGGTGAAGTTTTTCCCGTACGAATTAGTTTATTTAACATTTATGAAAGTGTATGTGAAAGTGTGGAGGTTTTCCTCCACAGGAAAGTCTTCAGGATGGAGCAATTTCTCTTTCTTGGTAACATGACAATTTTTTTTGTATTATTAACTTAATAAGCGGCTTGTAAAGTAATGACTGTTTAAATCTGCTGTACCATAAATAATAACTGGAACTAATGCGTCTCGCAAAATAATCCAACATTAAGTTTAACTATAAATGGATAAAAAGGATGATGTGTCATTCATCAATAATTAAAAATTATAAGTATAATATATAAGTTTATATATAAAAATTATAAATTAATGTTGATTATTGTCCTATAACAGGGCATGGTGAAGTGTTTTATTCCTTCCGTAATTCCCAGATAGGCATTATAACATCATTCTTGGCATTCAAGTCTAATGAGGGCGATTCATAATGAGAGTGAGAGAGAAAGAAAGAGGGGATTTGTCTGAAAGTTTTGTTTGAATTCAGATGTCCTGAAGGCGAATGATGTAATGGTGCAGTGAGCGTGGCACTGCTAACCATGCGCTAGCTAGTCTGGTATTTCATCAGGTAACATGTCAAACACTTTTTGTCTATCAGACACTCAACGCACATCTAAAAGACACTGACAGACTGACACACACTAGATGTTCATATGTAATGTCCTGTGAGCGTCAGAGGGACCTGAGAGACGGCGAATCAGTGCGAATCAGTAGTCATTAATGTGACCGCTTGCTCAGACAGACTCACTCGCATGACACAGATCACACCAGTGACAGCTGAAGAACCCATTTTTGAATCTAGACTGAGGAGTGGCGTCAGGGAAGCCATGATGCAAACTGATGCAAGTCTACCAAAGCAGTGCCCATATTCAGGACGAGACCAAGGAACATATCATAGCATGGATTTTGTGATTGGAAATCTGTAATAAAAAAAAAAAAAAAAAAAAAACAGGACTTACTCGAGAATGACTGCTGATGGTTTACGAGTTTGTATGTGCCTGCGTGTGGAAAAGCTTGCCGCTCTGACGTGAGATTGTGCGTGAGGGAATGCTTGAGTGTGCGTGAGCCAGGCACCGTGCATTAATCTTGCTGTTCCGTTTTATACAGTGATGGATGTGTCTGAATCAAGAGAACTATGGCATTCACAAAAGAACATTTTTCTCTAAATTACTCCCAAATGGATGGAGAGAGAGACAAAAAGAAAGTTTGTGTGCTTATGTATGTGTGTGTGTGAGTGAGAGTGAGAGAGATAGTTTATGGGCTATAAAATGAGTTCTGATTCTTGAGGACTGATACCACAGTGCATCTGGTACCATAATTACACCAGATACTTTATGTGGGTTCCTCCACCTCCTGCCCCCAGCAGAGAGAGAGAGGGAGAGAGAGAGAGTGGAGAAAGAGGGAGAGAGGGAGGGAGGAATGCATGGCAAGAGTCCATCCACATCTGCGCAAGTCAGGCTCGGCCAAATTGTCTCCAAAAATGGTGCTACAGAGAAAATGAGAAAAACCACCAAACGGCATCTATCCTGCAACACTGAGCTTAATTTAATGATCTCATCGCCATCTTTGTAAGATTAACATCAGCATTTGATGTAATTCTAATAACTACTCAAAGATACTAGATAAAAGGGTTATCCCATTAATACTTTTAAATATGTCTAAGCCTATTGTCAGACTCCAGCAGCATTGAGTGCAAAAGCAGGCTTATTGAACAGATCAAATCAACAGGCTGAAGCAATGATCAAGAATGTTAAGCAGACAAATGGTCAGATGATCTACAAACAAGACTGAGCTATGCTATATTGCTCAGAAGATGAAATGTTTGAACATTTCTTAATAGATTATTCTCATGCCGTGTAAATGTGGGGGGAATGATAGGTGTAGGCTTAAACATACACTGTATGGCTGAATGTATGTGGACACCTGACCTTCACACCAACATGTGGGTCTCCAAACTTTGGAGTTGGAAGCACAGAATTGTATAGAATGTCTGTATGCTGTTGCATTGCAATTTGCCTTCACTGGAACTAAGAGGCATGACAGTGCCCCTGTGCACAAAGTGAGCTCAATGTTTGCCGATGTTGGTGTGGAAGAACTCGAGTGCACACTCAGCTAACAGACGTTGAGACTGTTTTTATCACTGTGTTTGTTAAATTGTCTTGTTACCAAACATAATCTTGGGACAGCCACGGCAAGACTATAAAGTAGCCTAAATAGAAACATTTCCATGTCATTTTTGTGAAATATATTTATGCGTGCTTAAATTAGAGGAGTCAAAATATATTATTGGCAAGAAAACTCAATTTTGGATCATTTTTGGCTGTTTTCCAGAATTCAGAAACAATGATGGGATTCCCAGGCTGCCACACAGACAGCCTAGCTATTATAATTTATATTGATCTGATGCGCTGATGCATTGACCTGATTTTATTTTAATAAAGCTTAATTTAAAAAAGCAAATGCAAAGATGAAAACTAGACAAAACAAAATCAAACACAGAGAAAGTGCAGTGAGAAAATAAAGACCCAGTAATACCACTGTCAAAAGCAAGAGAGAGATTGCAAGTGTTATTTAAAGGTGTGTGTGTGTGTGTGTGTGTGTGTGTGTGTGTGATTGTGAACAGGTGTACCTCATTACAAGTCCAGCCGCTGTGAAGGAGATATGGATCAGGTGACTGGTCATGTGACATGGTTTGGAGGTTGTTGGGATGTGTAGTTCTTGGTTTCAGCCTCATAAATATCCTCAAAAATCTCATAAATCAAATGCAAAACTTGCAACAGCAAAAACAAACCACAGTTGCATTAGTTGACAAATTATATACTTCCTTTGCATTACATTAAGCAGACTAAACTTATAAAAGTTGTCTTGTAACTTCAGGTTTTGTTTTACTACATATGCAACTCAATGCTTGCAGTAATTTCTCAGTGTTAAAACTGACTCGTGTCCACAGCGCACTATAGCAAATCAAATTAAATCATATAGGGCTTAAAAAGTAATACCTATTACACAGCTTGTACTGTATGTCATCTTGTTTTTCAAAACCTTTCTAAAATGTTTGGTGGTTCTATAAGGAACATTATCGAATCATGAATTTGAGTGTTTGCTAAAGAACTAATGTCTTACATTTTACATCCCTTTACTAGAACAGTAACTTATTAAAATACTTAATTTTGAAAAGCTCCACCACCCTAATGACTCATACATCATCTTCATCCTTTTTTAAACTTCAGTTTTAATAAGACTCACTGATTCCAGTCATGACTTTTGGATTGTAAAATTTTGGCTTAACTAAAGAAGGTATAGAATAAGAATAGTATGTAGTAACTGATCCTGGTCTTAGAAGCACTTTGATGGTAAAGTTAAAGGAAAAAATAGGCTCCACTGCACTAATATTGCCAGATCTGCTGTTGATCAGTGAATGTGAGCTACCCAAGAACCACTGGTTTGGTCTTTTTACTTTAGAGTAATAACATTAATTTTGTGCAAGTTAGCTAGGCTAGGTAGTGATTTTTTTAATGTAAACAGTAAATGCATAGGCTATTACACATATCACATGTCCTGCATTTATCATTTAGATTTTGAAAAAAAAGTGCATAGAGTAGAAAAAGGTATTGTAACTTCAATAAATACAACAAACATCTAACCTGTGAATGTATTGTAGTTAATTATAGAATGAAAAAATAACCTCTAAAATTAACATTATACATAGTAAATTAAATTTTCCACACAATCAGAGAGAGAGATTTGGTTTGGGGCTCAAAATAACACTCACGGCCATCGATTCATTTTATGTATAATTTTCATAAAGAGTGCCAGTAATTCTGGGGTAACTGTCTGTTGCGAATCTTTCTCTGTAATAGCACAAGACCATTTTAGGAAGTTGATGTAAGGACAATTCAGAGAAAATGTTTCAATCCTGCTTTGATAAAATGTTCAATGTAATATGGTACTACTTTTAAAATATTACGGTAGATTCGGAGGAGCAGATTTTGAGTTTTAGTAGGTTCTCAGAGGTTTTGGTGTTTAAGCGTTTGCCTTTTCTGTCCTTGTGAATACTCAACGAGATCCATTCAGGCACTTAAAACATGTGAATGGTGATATACCAAATATGGCTCAATGCTTTAGCTCCACGCTGATTCATAGAGAACATGAAAGACCTGGTTAAATGAAAAGGAAAAGACAAAGGCAGCGAGGCTCCTTGTGTTCTTATGTAACTGGAACGTGGGAGACAGCTTGAAGAGGCCGTGGTGAACTCATCACCGTGCTGGACGATTAATGCGATATGTTGTGGTGTGTTATGGTGTGTTAAGGTGCTTATGGATGAAGTAGACAGGAGCAGGGGAAGAGGCTTGAGGAGGAGAGAGGAAGAGAAGAATGTACTCTCATGTGCAAAGAAAGAACTAGCCTAGAGGGACTAGCCTGTCTGAATTTAGCTGAATTTAGCTGTAACCCTTGCCTCATACCACTGAGAGCACATGCGTATGTGTGTATTTATGGCAGCGCATATTTAAATAAGTCATCCTGATGAGTGTTTCAGCCTACCCATGTGAAAACGTGCATGTCTGGTCATGCATGTTATGTACTGTATGTGTGTAGTTATGTACAGCAGCTCTGTGTGTGTGGTGTGTGTGGGGTGTGGTGTGTGTGTGTGTGTGTGTGTGTGTGTGTGTGTGTGTGTGTGTGTAAAACTGGGTGTCACTTTTGGAGGTGGGTAGGTGGGGCAATTGTGATCCCCTCATACCTCTGTCTTGGCCTCTTGAGTCTTGCGGATGGAGAGCAAGAGTTGGGGAAGCACATGCATGCTATTCCAATACACAAACACTCTCACAGGCTTATGCATGCACAAACACATACACACATACGCCTTGTCTGAAATGACAAATGGGAGTGGACATGTTCCACCCTGCAAGCACTCTATCCGTCTCCTGCTGTGATGACACACAGCAGACAAAGACAAATAAATAAATATATACTGTGTATGTACACACATGTTAGTGCAATTCTCAGACACGTGTACACATTCCCATTGACACTGGGCACCAACCATATACCTCATTTCCCTCATGGGAATAGGGGCTAGTTGATTTTGGGTGAGTTTCTCCTCCACAGTGCAACACAACTCTGTGATCCAACGTTGTTTTTAAAATGTTCATGTTGACTTTCCTGTTCTCCTTGAGGAGAATCTTAAGGGCTGCTCCAATGCTTTATATTAGCTCTCGTGAAATTTGCTACATAACCCTTTAGTGGCCAGCATACTCTAGGAACAGAATTTATGCCCAATTCTCACTCTTGGACATTCAGTGGATAATCTCACCTGTGAACCTGTACCTAAGAACTGCTGCTGTACTCATAAAAACTCTGCTGTGTTCATCCCAAGACTTTTATTCACAATTTGGTCATACTGAAAACACACTTTATAGTATACCGTTGCAGTAGAGTAATAATTTATAATCCCACTATCCGGTGTCACCCAGAAGATGATGGGTTCGTTTTTGAGTTCCGTTCCACTCAAGGTTTCTCCTTTATGTTGTCTCAAGGAGTTTTTCCATTGCTACTATTGCCTCTGGCTCGCTTATTAGGGATCTAAATCTACATCCAGATTTGTGTAATGCTGCTTTGCTACTATGTTGATTGTTAAAAGCTCTATACAAATAAAACAGAATTGACTTTGCCCAGAAGATACACTATGTGGCCAAAAGTTTGTGGACACCTGACCATCACATCCATACATGGGTCTTCCCCAAAGGGTTGTCACAAAATTGGAAGCACACAATTGTATAGGATGACATTGTATGATGTTGTGATGTAGCATTACAATTTCCCTGCACTGGAACTAAGGGGCCCAAACCTGTTCCAGCATGAAAATGCCCCTGTGCACAAAGCGAGCTCCATGAAGACATGGTTTGTGAAGGTTGGAGTGAAAGAACTCAAGTGTCCTACACAGAAATCTGACCTCAACCCCACTGAACACCTTTGGGTTGAACTGCAACACGGAATGCACGCCAGGCCTCCCAGAAGTTACTGTAACAACAAAGGAGGGACTAACTCTGGAATGGGATTTATGGTCAGGTGTCCACAAAATATTGGCCATATAGTGCATTATGATCTGAAACTCTGGCTTCACTGAGAAGACTTACCTCACCTAGCCAATTTAGTAGACTAGCTCATTTGCAAGCCAGCTAGTGAGATGCTAGTTGTAAGCTACAGTTTCACCTTAATGAACAGAAGTTCACTGATTTTTGAGTGTATTGTTTGTTAATCCACATTGAAACTATCAAGTCAGAAATAAATGACAGGTGATTCATTCCTGTAAACAGGAGCTTAAGTACTTAATAGGCTAACTAATTAGCAAAGTATCTATGGCAAGACAGCTAGCAAGCTGATATTACTCTCTACATAGTTCAATACAAAAGAACAGATCATTAACATTGCTTTGTCTATATGTGTATCTTGCAGTCGTCTGCCAGGTTGGTTGTTCATGTCCAAACGGTACCAAAGCAACAGAAATGGCTGGGGCAGTATTGGCAAGTTTCTTGAAAAGACAATAGGCACTATTTTTGAGCATGATAGCACAATACTATTAGCTCAGTAAAATGGTACACGGTATAACAGCAGCTTAATGGTGAAGAGGGACAATACTAAACCCAGCATTTCCCAGAATTTCCTGAAGATTCCTTTTTGTTTTATACTTATAGTTTATGTATGACCTCTCAATGTCCGTTCTTCTTTCTGTGAGTTAAATGCTACGGATTTCAGCCTGTAAAGCTCTCCTTCACGGGTACTAATGACCTAATCAGAAACTTCATTTTAATATGACCGAAAGGATTAAAGTGCTTTCACACTTGCCATTTTGTTTTAACAGAAAAAGTGCTGGCTGGGATGCTTTTTGTGCTGACATGAAAAAAAATGGCAGGTTACAATTCTTATTAGTAGTAATAAAGATTAAATAAAGATTGATAAAACTTTGCCAATGTGGAGGTTGTTTGTTTTGCTGTGGCAGAAAATCAGTCAAATAAGAGCTGCTTGTGCAAGTCGACTGTATGCAGCCACAGTTAAAGTAGGACGTCATGCTGCATACCAGTGAATGTTTAAAAAAATAGACAAGTTGTTATTTTTAGTGAGAGCGCAATGTTGGAATATTAGCAACAAAATATTTTCTTAAATCTTATCAAATTAGCTTAGTAAAACCCATTTTCTCTACCAGCACTTCAAATTCTACAGGGAGTCCCAAAAGTCTCCATACATAAGGAAAATTAACACTTTTTAGCAAAATGTAACTTTATTTACAAAACTGTACATGATTGCCATTTCTTTGTAAACATACACAGAGTCGTCTCTCTCAGTTATGACGAACTTTTGTTAACACATCTGGTGTTATGCATGTAATTGGATGTCCATCAGTTCATTGTTGCACCATCAGTATGATCTGATCAATTAGTTATGCCTGGAGAAAACACATTTTAAAAGGTGAAGAAGGGCAGTCTGGAGCTGTTAATATCATATTTTTTCTGTCCATTAGCATGTGGGGTGGGCAGTATTTTAAATGATGACTTGCTCAAACAAACATTTCACTTTGCATTTCAAGGTTACATGTCATCCTATGTCGTCCTCCTATTGGTGTCAAGTATTGACAAGTATTGTCAATTGTAGCTGTGATCACATATTTTCTGACACTGCCAAAACTTTGTCTTTGGCTGTTTTTGGTCTCAATGACACTAAACTGGATGTCGCATCATGCGTTTTAAGACTGCCAAAGAATTATTTTACGATGTGCAATTTTCATCAGTAACAGCAAAATCAGGCTGAAAATCATACACTGTAAACTAGGCTATAGTATTACATGCAATGCCAGATAAGAAATACAGTTAATGCCAAATGTGGAAGCACTCTTAGTCCTAAGAATATGATACAAATAAATTTCTTGTAATATTGTGGCTTCTTTCGCTGCGCTTGTAGATTCCAGGGCTTTAGAGTGTAACTTAATCCACATAAAAACACTCTGAGTAATATTCAAGCACACAAATATAAGTGCTGTTGCTTTCAGTTGAACTTAACAAGATCTGATTTAAAGTAGTGATAAATATGATGCTGATATATTCATTTTACTGAACTGTTCCTTCAAGTAATGTTTAATCTAAGCAAATAGGATTATTTCAGTTGACATCATTTGGCCCGGTCACATTAAAGAAAGGATGCTAATTGAGTAAGGTAGTCAGGTCCATAAGTATTTGGACAGTGACACAAATTTTGTAATTTTGCCTCTTTACACCACCACAATGGATCTGAAATGAAGCAATCAAGATGTGATCGAAGTGTAGACTTTCAGCTTTAATTCAAGGGGTATATCAAAAATATTGTATTAACTGTTTAGGAATTACAGCCATACATATTCTTTAACATAGTCCCTCCATTTTCACAGGCTCAGAAGTAATTGGACAAACTAACAATCATAAATATTAGGATTTTTGCAGATGGTGCCGAGTTTCCTGCTTTGAGGTGCTTTGCCAGACCTTTACTACAGCTGCCTTCAGTTGCTGCTTGTTTGTGGTTCTTTCTGCGTTCAGTTTTGTGTTCAGTAAATATAAAGCATACTCATTTGGGTTGAGGTCAAGTGAATGACTCGGCAATTTTAGAACATTACATTTCTTTGCCTTAAGAAGCTCTTGGGTTGCTTTCGAGGTATGTTTTGGGTCATTCATCTGTACTGTGAAGTGCTGTCCTATCAGTTTCGCAGGATTTGACTGAATCTGAGCAGAAAGTATAGCTCTATACACTTCAGAATTCATCCTGCTACTTCTATCAGCAGTCAGATCATCAATAAACACCAGTGACCCAGTTCCATTATGGTCATACATGCCCATGCCATAACACTGCCTCCACATGTTCGACAGATGATGTGGTATGCTTTGGATCATGAGCCTTTCCTTTCCTTCTCCATACTCTTCCCACCATTCTGATACAACTTAATCTTGCGTCAGAACTGGTCAGGCTTGTTTTAGAATTTTTTTTTTTTTTTTTTTTTTTAGCAAAGCCTAATCTGGCCTTTCTGTTCTTGAGAGTTACCAGCAGTTTGCATCTTGAGGTAAACCGTCTGTATTTACATTCATGAAGGCATCTCTTGATTGTAGACTTTGAAAATGATATGCCTACCTCCTTCAGAGTGTCCTTGACTTGACTAGATGTTGTGAAGGGGTTTTTCTTCACCAAGCAAAGAACTGTGCGATCATCCACTTTAGCTGTTTTCTGTGGACTTCCAGGTCTTTTGGTGTTTGCACACCAGTGCATTCCTTCTTTTTAAGAATGTACCAAATTGTTGCTTTGGCCATTCCTAAAGTTTTTGCTGTCTCTCTGATAGATGTGTTTTGTTTTTTTCAGCCTAATGAAGGCCTCCTTCACATGCATCGACACCTCTTTGGACCACATATGAGAAGTTCCCATGAACAGATACCAAATGCAAATTCAATGCTTGGAATCAACTCCACACCTTTTATCTCCTCAATTTGTCATGAAATAACGAGGAAACAGGTCACACCTGGCCATGAAACTGCTTATCAGTTAATTGTCCAATTACTTTTTAGCCTGTGAAAATGGAGGACCTATGTAAAAAATGGCTGCAATTCCTAAACCGTTAATGCAATATTTTTATATATATTTCACTCTCCAAATACTTATGGACCTGACTGTAGATGTAGTTATGCAATCTGGTGAAAAACGTTTAGTCAGCTTTTTACAGCACACAGGACAGCTGAGTGAAAAATCCAGTGAATGCAGTGAGAGGAGTTCTTTGGCAGGCTGGAATTACACTGTGTAACTTTCTCTTGTCTTTCTTTAGGATCCTCTCTCTCTTTCTATTTCTCAGCCTATTAACTTTACAGCCTCTCTTTCTTTGTTCCTTAATTTTTTTCCTCTCTCTCTCTGTCACTCATTGCCAGAGCAGCTCTTAAGCAGCTTGGAATGGCAGCCTATTTGGAAAGCCACACATTTCATACAGCATTTAAATGCAATTAGGATTACACTTGTTCAGTTATGATAAACAGAAGACTGCATACAGACCAGAGTGGTAAGCTGCTGCAATTCCACACTTTTGTGTGTGTGTGTGTGTGTGTGTGTGTGTTTGTGTGTGTGGGTTTGCACAGTAAGCGAACAAAGGTTGGTAAAACTTGTTTAGAAAGTAAACTATCATTCTAGATTAATTGTGTCAGAAATCAATGCAAAAAAAATAAAAAATAAAAATAAAAAATGCTACTTAAAGTGCAGTTGGTCCCCAGAAAAAATGAAAACAGCTGGACTGTGTAAAAGGGAACCTTAGATATACTGAATGCAAAATATAGTATATATTACAAAAAGAATGTATCTGCCACAGAAATGTGTGTCAGAGTTGGTATTTGAAGTGAGATTATGATTTACATAATGGTACATTTTGGCCAAGCATGTTTTTTTTTTAAGCCTGTAGGACCTTTGGAAAGGGAGGAGGTCCTCACAATGCACTTTTCTGACAGGTGACCCCTACAAGTTTATACAAGTTTGTGTGTGTGTGGGAATATTAAACATTGAAAAACAAAATGTGAGCCACATGATGTCTCTGGAACTCTCCAATCACACATTGGAGACAGATGTGCTCAAATCAGTTTTAACACAGTGCATGTAAACACACACTGCTGTTAGAATGGACACTTCAAAATATTGCCAGTGAGCTACACTATGTTTGGGAGAAGGCATTCAATCTCTTTAAGTTTGCAATATTTACCTTTAGCAAGATTTGGACATGCTGCCTAGCCAATTATGTTAGCTACTGGAATCGATGCTAGTCTAACCTGCCATTAACAAAATAAAAGGCCATTAAGTCCATTATAGCCAGTTAATGTTAGAAAATTACTGACACTTCAACATGTTTTTTCAAATTAGCTGGTTTTCAGGCCTTCTGTGGAGGCAAAAGGAGACACCTCAATTTGTATGAGTCTTTGCTTACTCCAGCATATTGAAAGGTTTTACTTAGACAGAGCCAGGAGCGCTTATACTCAAGTTCCACTCTGCAGTCGAGTGGCTTATCTATATTTAAACACATACGGATAGCTATAGCACTAACTCCATTGTGTAGCATGAGATGGTAACGGCCGGTGACGAATTGACATGATTCTTCATTGATGAACTTGATTGAGTGTTAAACTGAAATGGCTGGATGCTAAACTGAGCCCTTTCAAATGAAGTGTCGCCTATAGTTATTGGGATTCTGAAAAAAAATAAGAGATCTTTGTGATTTGTAATGAGTAATTTGAATGTCTAAATAAAAATGGAAGGAGTAAAATGCAAGTTTATTCTTTATTCTTACTTATGTAAAGTAAAATTATAAAGGCGCCAAACTAAAACTTAAGTAATACTGTAGTAACGAAGTACAACTACTCAAGTATTATCCATTGCTTGTATGTTTGTTCCTACATCACAGAATAAATTAAATAAATGATACATTACATTGGGGCAGGAAATATTTTGGCTAGATGTGGCACAGCAGGTAGCATTGATGCCTCACAGCTCCATGATCCTGATCTGAGTTTCCATCTATGCTGGGTTTCTGTGCATGTTCTCCCTGTGTCTGTGTGGGTTTCCTCCGGGTTTGTCGGTTTCCTCCCAAAAACATGCCAGTAGGTGGATTGGCTACTCTACACTGCTCTAAGGGTATGAATGTGTGTGTGCATGGTGCCCTGTGATGGATTGGTGTGCTGTCCAGGCTGATTTCCGACCTCATGCCCAGTGTTCCTGGGATAGTCTCTGGATCCACCACCATCCTGACCAGGATAAAGCAGCTACTAAAGATAGCATGAATGATATGGTTGGTGAATATGCTCGCTATTTAATTTTGAAACTTGTCACAGTGGCTGGGGAGCTACAGTTAACCTCATGTAAAAAAAAAAAAGGTGATAATCAGAACAATAACATTTTACAACTCTAGATTCTTTTGTAATATTGTAAAATTGTAAAGCCATGTCAAAATTTTTAACATTAAAATTTAATACTGATAAACAGCTAGGTGCATTTTGTGGTTGGATCAGGATGTGACTGGAAATGTAGTGTATTAAGGCAGTCAGGAGTGATCAGATTGCAATTTAACACACACACACATACACACACACACAGGCATTAGTACAGCCACAGTGGCTGTCCCTGGACGATCACATGCTTCAGCGGCAGCACTACGCACCTGTCACCAGCTCACCACGGATTTCACAACACTCTTGCTTTTCAACACTGTCTCCATAGAAACCTTAACAACCCTCACTCACAGGGGTATAAGGTGAAGCACACAGTTCCACAAATACTGCAGACACAAACACATGTAGGACACAGTTATCATCATGTAACCCTATAAATACTTATTCGTGTATTTAGTGTATGTCAATTCTGAGCCCGAATGAACTCAAATGGTGTGAAACAGGATAAACAGATGCATTTCAGTTTCATGCAAGGGTTTCTCAAACATCTAAGAACATTTGTCTCAGAGTTAAATAACCTTTATAAAAAAACAACAACAACAACAACAACAATAATAATAATAATAATAATAATAGACTGAGGAAAAGTTTGCATTCATTAATAAATAATGAACTAAACACAGTTCTAGGTAGTGGCTTTAGGACCCTGCTGTATGATTTATGTTCTGTAAGGGGAAACTGTAGTTAATCCTCTGACCTCAAACACGTCAATGAGCAGTTTCCCCTGGACTCGGGCCTGGCATGGCATCACTGTGGCATGGCATAGCATAAATGTCTGCAGGAACGGAGTGTATGCACCTTTATTTATTACACCATTCACACTGCACCTGCCACAAACCCACCTGTTATAGCACTGCAAGATCATGTGGTCACTGGATAACAAGCTTTACAGCCTTATGAAGACAAACCAAGAAAAGGTTCTACTTGGAACCTTGTGTGAAACCTTGGGTTCTAGATAATATATACAGGGTTGTTTGATGGCTAATGGTAAGGATATTTTTCATCCGTGAAACAAAATCATGTTGCAAAAACAAGTACTCATTTAGAGATTAGTAGACTTTTGGGAAAAAATCGAGTACCCTGGAGGATTCTTCTTAGAAGCCTTAAAGGTTCCAGTGGACTGTACGTAGAACCCTACAACATCAAATATCCTAAAAAAATTTAGAAAATTATTATAACTACCAAAAAGAAAATTTGAGGAAACAGTTATCTAATAGTGAAACAACATGTGACATTTACTCCTGAGAGTATATATAGAGTTATATTTCCTGAGATATTTAACTCTTTAAATATATTGTAATTAAAATACTATTTTAATGGTTTTATTTTTTACTCTTCTTTGAGTAAATTTGTGAAGGCAAAAAATGTACAGTATATTCACTTTGTTAAATTCACCACTATATATATTTTATTTCTACTTGACATTCTACTTGACATGTACTGTAGCACACTTAGCTAGTTCTAGATATTTCTGAACATTTTACAGATATGTATATTCTAGACCATTAATAAGTACTAACACTAACTGGTTTATCCATTATGGTTGTTTTGTTTTGTTTTTTTTTATTTAAAAAACATCTCATGTCGAATTCAAAGCTACCAAAAGGTCTTTTTTTTTGTACCGGTGTTCTGGATTTTCTAGATTAGTAAATAATTTGAATGTAAGGTCAGAGTTTTCGATTTGAGATGCAGCTCATGACAGTCACAGTGACAGTGCAAGGTTTTAAAAGAGAGACAGACAGGGATGTTTCAGCTTTGACGTACCATCTTGTGGATGTCGCTTTTAATCCACCAGATGCACATAAACTGCACAGGCAAGGATGTAAACAATGCCGCTTGTATTGCTGCTGCTTTTGCAGATGTACACAAATTCATGCAACAAGTATAAACCAGGTCTGGTACTTGATTTGGAGTACCAGAACCCACCTTTGGAGCCAAGCCTGGGATTAATGTACACAGGCAAGCATCTGGTAACCAGCCACAAGCAGAACTCAGTCACAATCACCCCAAAATGGTGACGTGAAGACATCTTGTGGGCTCACCACCTGCAAGAGGAAGGGTGGTGGGTCAGGTACAATGCCTCTTGGACAGCAGGCATGCTCCTCCTGAGATACCAGTGATCTTGACCCCTTCTGCTCTCTGGACCTGCCTAATCCATCCTGATGCCCTACTTCTGGTTGGAGTTCTCATCGGTTGAGATCGCTTGCTGCTGCTGGGAGTGGCCCCACATGGACGGCCTGAAGATCACTGGGGATGATGCCACTGGGGCTTGTGCCTGGGGATGGTGCCACTGGGGATGGTGCCACTTGGGGGCTGTGGAGATGACTTGGAGATCTCATATGGGCAGTTGTACTGTGATGGCTTGGGACTGCAATTGCTGTGGTGGCTTTAAGGCTGAGGTTGCCACACGCAGCTTTGTGCTCAGGACTCCATCAGTGAACAGTGGATAGGTTTAACAAACCAGACTTCTTGTGAAAACTGTGATGAATTTACTGGGTGCACAATTGTACTATTTGTCCATGTAGTACACAGTTATAGAAGGGATTTATTTATAATTGCACTGATCTGTTACCACCCAGATGAGGATGGGTTCCCTTTTGAGTCTGGTTCCTTTCAAGGTTTCTTCCTCATATCATCTCAGGGAGTTCTTCCTTGCCACCATCGCCTCTGGCTTGCTCATTAGGGATAAATTCACATATTTACAATTTACTTTTTTAATTTAATTTGAATCTATTTATTTCTGTAAAGCTGCTTTGTGACAATGTCCATTGTTATACAAATAAAATTGAATTGAATTGAATTGATGGATGTCTTACTTGCACAAACTCTTGTAAAAACTTTTCACATTCTGGTCAAAATGAATGTACTGCTACTGCTAATACTAGCACTTGCTCTGTCTGTTGCAAGTAAAATTATAGACTAATTAATGTTCAAAAGCATTCAGACACTAAACCTTAAGTAATTAGAACACCAATGCATTTTAAAGTGACTGACAGCTCTAGTCTAGCATAATACTGACTAATAATATTAGCCATACCACCTTGCTAGCAAGCAGTGAATGCTAACATTTTTATACAGACAAGAGAGGTGTTTCATTATCACCATTTCTGAAATCTAAATCTGACCCTGTGTAACTTGCTACTGGAGTAGATTTTTCATTATCTAGATACTATCTTACTATCTTTCAGCACTTTTACAAGAGTAGCAGTATTTGCTGTCCATTAATGATCCCTCATTCTCATAAAAAACAACAGTAACAGCCCACATTTTCCTCTCGCAAATAAGGCCCCTATCACCACGTCCTTCAAAACGAGCCTTCACCCGCCACAATTGCTCTCAGTAAAACGTCTCACATTAGACCAGCAGAGCTTTGACAGCGAGCCTTTGACAACAAGCAGGAAGTGACTGAGCTGGAGTGTTTCCCCCGTGAGGCAGCTCTCACCTTCAGCTGCTCCATGAGCCTTGGTGTAATTAGCTGCTTGCTATCTGTGCAAACAATCAAGATGGCAGATCTGCCACTGTGAATTAGCGTGTAACTTTAGCTAACGCTAATCTGCTAGCACAGTCATGCTAGACGTTTCCTTTACCCCCTCATGTCTTCCGATATGAGATGAGTGTGTTGTCAGAGATAATGCATGGGGGAAGGATGTAGTGGTTATGAAACTTTGTATAGATTTGGAAACATTAACTAATGCTAACTGTTCTAAAGGCTAAGGTTGTTCTCTGTACTGTACTTCTCCTGAAGGTTAAATTTAAAAAGCAGTCATGCAGTTGATTTTTTTTAGTTGAATTTTTTGCACAGTGTGACACATTTGGCAGCAAGCTCACTTTGAGATGGTTTAGACATGCAGGGATGGACAAATTATAAATCCATAGCTGGGCAATGCTCTAATGTTCTGTACAGTCCCATGTTTTTGTTGCCCAGGAACCTAACCAACTTGGTTAAAAATTGATAGCTAATTTTATGTAAGAAAGCATAGCATAGCAGGCTAGTTAGCCACTTCAGTGTGTTAACACGGACACAAATGTGTATAATTCCAGCATAAGGGACGACTTTGTGTACCTATAGTCATTATCCTTTACTAAGAAAGTGTCTGATGCAGTAATGTATTTACATTTTTGACAAAACATCAGCAAGTGACTGGACAGTGCTTTGTCTATGAGCAGTTGTGTTCTCTTACATCACACATACAAGATATTGCTCGAGTCTGGCTAGCATCTTTATTATCTCTCCATAGTTTTAACAGTGAAGTGAATGTGTCTTGTGCTAGCAGCAGTGTTATATGACAGCTTTGTGCTGCACATTATTTTTCTGATACATTGTTTTCCTGATTCTGTAAAGATTGTATGTCATCGGTGGAAGCGAATTAATCCAGCTAGTAAAAGCTGATGTGTGTGGTGCAGCAGGGGGTGTGATGCAGAAGGAATTACAAGCGCTACAGTTACAGCGCCATTAAGCACATTTCGGCTACATTTTTTACAAGCCCTTAGCGAGTTTCTTTAAATTTCTCTGGCTGTTGAATGAGAGTTATAATTACTTGTCAGCTTGCAACTCTGTCAGCAACTCTGAATACAAACGAATAGCTCGGACATGTTAACTTCTTCTATGGGCGCCAAAGTGTAGCAAATTTTTCCAGGGTACCATCCATGCACACACATTCACACACTCATTCACAGCTAGGGGCAATGTACGGTAACCATCATGCTGCCTGTTAAAACCTTACAACTTAATTTGTATAAATTTTAATCATCTTACAGTAAGGCTGGCTTTAATAGCATGCATGAGGCCTGAGCCTAAACAGGCAGGTAATCTTTTCAATAACATGTTTAACAGAAACCTTTAAATTTCATCATTTGTGTAGTTACCACCAAGCTAGTTTTGTCAGCTAGCCAGCAAACACAGTTCCTTGCATTCCCCCCTTTTGATTTTTCCACATCTTCTCTGACTACTGCCCTCCTTACCTGGTCACTGGCCTTGTTGGATGGCCTCCTCTACCTCCTCGCAGCTGTGCCATGTTCTTTCTTTTTTATTATTAAATAATGGATTTAATAGTGCTCCACGAGATGTTCAAAGTTTGGGATTTGCTTTATAACCAAACTCTGATTGATATTTTTCTGAAACTTTGTCCCATTCTTCTTTTGATAGCTTCTGGATCTTCATGATGCTGTTTGTTTAGGTATGTTTAACAACCTCTGGGGTCTTGAAATCACATGACACATTGATTACACACAGGTGAACTCCATTGAACTTCTGATTCCTATGGATTACACCACAACTAATTTAGGGGTTTTCTAGCAATGGGGGTGAATGCGTATGCAATCCTGTTTTTTTAAATTTGTAAATAAGTTTGCAAACCATATCGATTTCAGTATTATGGCTATTTTGTATAGATTCATGACATAATCCCAAGTCCATTTCTGTTCTAAGTTGTAACACTGCAAAATGTGGAAAAGTTCTAGGGGGTGAATACTTATGTAAGGCACTATAGCTACATGGCTGCTGTTGTACCTTCAAAAACACTCAATGCTCTAATGATATTAGTCAATTTAATGAATGTTTTGATGTAATACATTCTTATATCTGCCAGAAATCAAATAGTTAAGGTGTGATTGACCAGAAGCATATTTAAAGAATTTTTCTCTTCATCTCAGAGCATCTATAATGTATGGACGTAATCTTTTGGTGCAATGGGATGAATAGAAAGTGGGCAGACTCTTAAGCACTTGGCTTGTGGGCACAGTGCCTCACAGTTAATCTCCAGCTAGCCTACTTCTTCAATGCCATAATTTCTTTAACCAAGATGAAAAACTGTGGCTTTCTGAATGCTAATGGTTTTTCTTTGTTTTAGTCCATGGCTCCAGTGACCCTCTATCCTACAGCATACTTCACCCAGACATTTCAGTAGAGATTTGTGTTGGGCCTGCTCCTCTGCTATTGTTCCTTAAATAATTTTTCACATGTTAATGACTCAGTTTATTGAATCCTTGTAAAAGTCCACGCTATAGTGAAACCCTAAATTACAGCTTTACAGACTTATAATCCGGTTAAGTTTGAAGCAGTAGCTCTGCCTGCTTTAGTGCATTTTTTCCCCATCTTTGCTTCATCCTTAATGCTTCATTTAGACTGCACAGTGTGTTTCCATATAAATCATAGATTTAATAAACAGTGAATGAGCATGATAATTAAAATGCACATAATTACGCCGAGCCTTTTTTGAGGTCTATGACAAATCAGTGCTGTCGGGTTTCTGAACACTTCATCCTTTTTGTCTGGGGTTTAATTTGCCACTTTTGCTGCTGCATGAGAGTCTACACACTGCTACACCCCACATCATTAGCAATGTAGAACTGTTCGAAGGATATAAGCTGGAAATGAAAAACAGCTGAGAGATGCTTTATGCAGCTTATGACGCAGCCTTTATGAAGTAGGTTAATCAAATCAGCACCCACTTAAGAGTGCAGCGGCCATGCTGATTTGTGAATGGAAACACCAAAATTCTTCCTCAGAGGCGCCGGATAGTTTCTTATGGCTGGCTCTTTACTTAGAATAGAACAGAGTATTGAGCTACGTCTGTGTTAAAATTACAGGATATTATTAGCTGCAGTTTGAAGCAATATTCTGTTAGGTCAAGTAACAAGCAAAGAGGTTGAAAAAGCTTAGGTTAAAGGCCATTTTATGGGTATGTAGTCTAAAATGTCTAAAACTCTTTACATTCTAACCATTCATCCTGTAATATACAGTAGAATGACCTTTTAAAGGTGACTTTAAGAACATATATTTATAAGCTAACATCAGTGATCTGCAGGTTCGTTATATTTAGAATTACAGCATTACTGCAGACTCTTATCTCTTACAGAAAAGCTTTGGAGTCTCCATCAAAACACATCCTTCACATTTTGCAAATAGATCAAGTTTATATAATATGTAAAGAATAAAACATGACACGGTTTGTTGTTAGGAAAATGATCAATGCTGTGGTTGTGTGATTTGTTACCACCCCAAATTAGCTTATTTTCCAATAACAGCACTTCCCAATGTTACCACAGCAATTTCCTACGATTACAATTTTTAAAATTTATTAATGAATGATGCTTTTATCCATTTATAGTTACATGTAATGTTATGGAACATCCAAGAAACAAGTTAGTTCCTGTTATCACTTATGTTATAGTAGGTAGTATAGTCATTCCCTGACCAAGAAAAACCTGCAGAAACTGGAAAGAGCGAAGTCCTCTGTCCTGAAGACTTTCCTGTGGTGAAACCCTTACTGACTGTT
This sequence comes from Pangasianodon hypophthalmus, assembly GCF_027358585.1. Taxonomy (NCBI): domain Eukaryota; kingdom Metazoa; phylum Chordata; class Actinopteri; order Siluriformes; family Pangasiidae; genus Pangasianodon; species Pangasianodon hypophthalmus. The sequence continues at coordinate 6,477,748 of NC_069734.1, read as the reverse complement.
ACAAAGTGCTGAAACTGGAGACTCCTTCCATAAATGTTAAATAAACATCTTCTTACTGAAATCTTCATCTTATCAACAATTAAATGTTTGTGTGTGTATTTGTATATATATATATATATATATATATATATATATATATATATATATATAATAATGACATCTGCCAAACGAGCTCCTGTGAATGAGCTGTTACTATAGAAATGTATAGAACGAGTGCATTAATATAAACCTGTCATTTGAATATTGCAGTAGAAAATTAATCAACATCTGATCAATATCAGATTGATGGATTCAACAGCAGTGTGGTGGTGTAAATAAGAATAAGCACAATACGTTTGAGTTTAGTCTTTTCTATCATTTAATATGAAGTCAAGGACTGAAATTTGACACTTCTGATAAACTGCTTGCTGAATATTGCAGCTAAATCAGTTTCAGTTTTATTTTATGGCTGCACATTATGGACAAAATACTACATTGTTACATTTGTCATCTTCCAACAGAAATATGCCTTGCAATATATCATTTACCGCCTCGTGTGAATGATTCGTCCAAACATCCACATCTGAAATCGATGAGGATTCTGACTATGCACAATAAAAACAATGTCAGAGGGATCATTTATATTGCCACCTCCTGAGATATCAGTATAGCACGGGCTCAATGCGATAATGATGAGCTATCTATTAAGCAGCTACTTCTTCTCTCAGTACAGTGCAGTCATCAGCTCTTGAAGAATGAGAGAAAGGCTGGAAATGCATATGCTATAGCAGGGGATCACAGATAGTTCGGGTGGTTGGGGTATTAGGGAAGGGAATCTCTCAGCACCTCACAATTTGATTCATTCGTTCATCTTCAGTAAATGCTTTATCCTGGTCAGGGCCACAGTGGATCCGAAGCCCATTCTGGGAGGAGGAAATCCAGCTTGGATGGGATGCCAGTTAAATGCAGAGCACCAGTCACACACTGGGAGCATGCTAGAGTAGCCAATCCACCTTGCTTCTCTGACTAATCCCCTCCTTACCCAGTCACTAACATTTGGTTGACGGCCTCCTCTAGGCAGAGTCACTATTGTGCCTTATTCTTTCCATTTTTAAAATAATGGATTTAATGATGCTTCTTGGGATGTTTAAAGTCTAGGATAAATGCTGAATGGTACTTTTCCAGAACTTTGTGCTAGACTTGTTTTATTGGCACCTTGGTCTTCGTGATGCTGTTTTTAGGCATGTTCTCTCAAAACTCTGAGGACATCCAGGAACAGGAGCATTTACACTGAAATCATATGACACCTTAATTGCACACTGATTGACTCCATTCATGTAATTACGTGATTTCTTATGAGGAGTGGTTGCACCAGAACTAATTTAGGGGTTTCACAGCAATGGGGGTGATTACTTATGATTACTTGATAACAACTTTTACAGTTTAGATTTGTAAATAATTTTGCAAACTATACATTTCTATATTATGTCTATTTTGTGTAGATTCATGACATATAGTACCAAATAAGTCCATTTTAATTCCAGATTGTAGCACTACAAAATGTAGAAAAGATCAAGGGGGTGAATACTTATGAAAGCCACTGAATGTGGTGGTGTAGGAAAACCTGACGGATGTTGCTGTGGTTGAACTCCAGCAAACAGCCAAATATTCCAAAAAAACAAATCTGGTTTTGACCAAAATTGGTGTTTTCTGCTAATAGCATACTTTGACACCTCTATTTTAAGAATCCTTAAATATATTTCTTCTAATCGATGTAGAAATGTTTTTAGGAACTTTTTAAACTTGCCGAGGCTTTCTGCAGAGATGATGTTGGGTAGATAAGGGTAGTCAAAGTCAGTTGTAGGCGATGAATAAGGTCAGATATAAAGATAGACATAGTAAATCAATAAATAGCAGTTGGTTTTAGACAAACAGTGTGTTGGCGTCTTTTCAGTGGAATCAGAATCAGAGTCTTTAAATATGTTTTTCTCCTTTTTTCACTTTTGGGGGATTTTAAAATACAGAAGTTGAGATACATGGAGAAGAAAAATATATTTCAGTTCAAGAAGGTGTGTACTAATCACAACTACATACAGAAAATGTGCAAACTTGACCATGTGAAGTGCCGCCACTCATGTAACATAGTGTTTGTTTGTCATCAGTGATGGTTGGTATTGCTGACATTTTTCATTAATTTAAAAAAAACATTGTAAAAGTAGGTTTTGTGTGTTACGGTCGAATGTTGCAACAGCAAATCCTAACCCTGCATCTAAGAATCGATTATTTTCCCATCCCTGTGGGGTACGTGTGCTGTGTTTAGTGAGCATCACTGGTAGACTTGCTGTGGAGAGCCCAGATCAGCAGCAGCATCTTAACCGTCTGAGCACCGCTGCCACCTAGTGCTGCAACATCAAAGTAGCTCGAGCCGAGTCGATTGAAATCCTCCCTGCGTTTTCTCCCTTGTCAGAATCACTAATTACATGTTGTATTGCCTGTCGCAAGCCCTACATTGAGTTGCACTGATGATCACATTAGTCTTAGTAATCAGTCTCTTCCCGGCCGGCGCTGAAAGGCAGTGCGAACAGCCTCACGTTACCCCTGAGAGCATTAAGGTAACACAGAACCCTGGCAGCCCATTCGGCTTCTCCCTCTGCCTAATCAAAGCCATTCATTCTCCACCGACAGCAGGGTCTACACCGAGAGTGATTGTTTAGTATGCTTTCGACAGGACAGATAATTCCCTCCTGTCATGAAGATCCAAGATTCAAGCGCCACAGTCATCACCTGATGGAACAGACCATAAACGCTGGATGGATCCAAAGAGCTCGTGGTGACAAATGAGGGCTCTGTCCACATTTCTGCAGCTTCAGTGATCCATTACAGGAATCTTATAAAGAAAGATTTTACTGCCATTAACCATTGTAGGGGTGACAAAGCACTTTTTGGCTAGTAGAACGAGGCTCTGTTTAAGTTATGGGAGCGGAAGATTCCTGCAGAGAGCCGATCTCAAAGCTGAGGGAAGCTGCAGGGGTTGTTCTTTAAATTTCTCCATCCCACGAGTAATGCATCAGGGGTTTGATAAGGTGAAAAAAAGAAAGAAGTACATTTCAAGGCTTTATTAGAAAACCCTCAATCTCCTCCAGGCGGTGTCTGAGGCCTCCGTGCTTTCACAGGGTCATGCTTTTACATCAACATTGAAGAGAGCCTGTGGTTGAAGTTTCTGAAGGTATGGAGCATTGATCTTCAGGAAAAGACAAAAGATCCAGTGGGTTCTCTCAGTGGAGGACTGTAGCATAACGTACAACCCCCTTGGACCTTATTTCATGCTGACGACATGGCTTGTAAATGAAAACAATTTTTCATCCATGTAGAGCTTTTAACACTAGACATTATCACAAAACAGCTTTAGAGAAATCCAGATGTAGATTTAGATCCCTAATGAGCTATAAGAAAAAGAAGACATGAGGAAGAAACCATGAGAGGAACCAGACTCAAACCCATCTTTTCCTGGGTACTATGTATTGCTCGGTACGAGCAGATTTTGTATAAGAGTCCTGGGATGAGCACAGGATAGTGTTTATGATTACAGCAGCAGTCTATAGTAGGGCTGAGCAATATGACAATATAATATTTATATTGTGATAAATAATATCGCATTATACTTTTCTACGATATCATAGATATCATGATATCTTTTTAGATTTTTTTTTTTATAATTACAATCTGATTGGACATAGCCGAACTAATCTTTAACATATTTAGATTCCTCCTTTGCAGTGTTAAATAATTAAATATTTAAATAGTTCAGTATTTTTAGTCATTAAATAAAAGTATCATTAAAAACATGCACTGGGTTTTTTAACGCAACACCACTGTTTTGCTGGAAATTTCTTGGTAAGAGCGAATTTCTTCTTCAAACCTATATCTCATGATACATATCGCGTATCGTAGAAATGTCTTCAAGTATCGTGATAAGATATTTTTATGATACATCACCCTTAGACATAAATTACAGTCATATTACCCTTTATAAACATCGTTACAGCAGGTAACATTGCCACCTCACAGCTTAAGGGGCCCCAATTCGAACCTGTGCCCGTTGGGTTCTCCAGCAGGTGAATGGGCTATGCTAAACTGCCCTCGGGTGTCAGTTAGTGTGTGTGTAGTGCCCCACATTGTGCCCCATCTCCTTAACCAGGACTAAGCATTTACTGAAGATGAATGAATTGAAAACATTTTAAAATGTAAAAGCTAGGAAAGCTGTTTTAACAACAATTCTGAGAGGGACAGTAATACATATGGGAAAAATTTAATATGGCTTGAGGTTTATCCTGCATATCGAAGCCTGTTTAACATTTTGAACACAGCTCAACTTCTTATTAGGAGGTTAAATGGGGCTAATCCTGGTTTTTGCCCTTTAATTGGGCAGTAAGTGAAAAGAGGTCTGTTGGGGATTTATTCATATAGGCATGTCATGCTGGCACATTCCTTACACCAATAAAAGCAGAGTATGAAATGAAACGAGGGAAGAAGGAAAAAAGAAACCAGCCTCAGACTTTAAGCAATTTACTTTATATGGTTTGCTTTACAAAATTTACTATATACCGTACACAATTTCCTCCCACAATTGGCATAAACTAAAATGTGACTTTCATTCAGTGACAGTACAAACTAGATGTATTTACAGCGCGAGTAATCAGACAGTCAACATAAAACATAAAAACGTAAAACATAAGAGCAACCACTCTCTCATACACACTGCACACTACCGGCAGCCGCTACAGTTAAAGAGGTAGCTTCCATGGTTAGACGATGCATCCCATTCTCGATTATACAAATAATTTACAACACTCACAGACAAACATAAAGATAGAATCACACTCAAACATCTGGAATTTGTTAGTGACATTAATTGCTACCTCATTTAAGAGATTACCTTAAATATCAGCTGGTGGAAGCTTATTTGACTAACACAACAATATAAATTAAACTCAGCTTGGATGCAAACGTGCTTTAAAAAAAAAAAAAAAAGCCTGGATGAAGGTAGTCATTCTGCAGAAGAGCAAAGTGAAAGTGACATGGAAAGGTTTCTGTTCACTGAAAATTGCTGTGTGTGAATTCTCACTGACATTACATAAGCTTAAGACAACAGTTAATGACAACAGCTTCAAACTTCAAGATCAGGGTGAAAACACATGCATAAAGTCACAATATATATGTTTGCTCTTTGGACCTGTTAGGGGTGGAAGTAAATATGTTGTTTATAAGATTCTAGTAATTACGCCAGTATAAAAAATAATCTAGTCGTGTTTTTTTGGGGATAGAGTGAGGGAAGGAAATGTCATGTCATTTGATAATCATCAAACTGCTCATGTTCTGAAGCATCAAGTCCATCATGTCCTTAGTGTTATAAGCCCCTGATTTACAAAGATCCCAAATTGAATAAAGAGATTAACTGCTCATGTAGTTGATGGGTGTTTTTGGGCAATTTATAAATATTAATTGTGTAAATTACAATTACGTGTATAGTAGGTAGAGGTTTTGGTGTGAGTTAATTGTTCTGGATAGCGGTGGCGAGTTTGGATAAAAACAGCTCCCAGGAGTGAGAAACTGAAACTTAAGATCGACTTATTAGGTGAAACGCAATATGAAAAATTCAAAGCTGTAGATAAATCAGAGTTTATAAAAGATGGTACGGTATGAAAAGACATCTATAAGAATATATTAGCAATAATAAAAAATCAAAGGATATGCTTGTAATCAATATTGATCATTTATAAAATGTTGATATGGTTTAGAAAAACCTGCTTTCTCTGTTTCCGCCTCCATGTTTTCACTGACAAGCGTATATCATTGTTATAGTGCAGCTTTCTGTACACAGACATTTATTTACCATTTATGGAAGGAATCTTCAGTGTTCAAGGCTGTTTCTAAGCAAAATAAGCAGTTTTCTCATCTTATTAACTTTGACAGAGAGAAAAAAAGAGACGCTGGTGAGGGAATGACTGTTTATAGCTGCTATAACCTAAGTGATAACAGGAAAGAACTTGTCTCGTGGATGTTCAACAACATTAAATGTACCTAAAAATGGTTAAAATTATGACGTGTCATAAAATGAACAAATTTAATTGTTTATAAATTACTGTTGGATAAGAGGAATAAAACATTTCTAGGCATGCTTTATTGGAAAATAATCAGTCATTCCGTCGTTGATTATTTTCCGATAACAGCACGCCCTATTGTGTTTTTTTCCTCACTTCATTCATAATAAGAAAGTGTCTAAAAATTGTGACATACAATATATTTTTGATTTTATATTCCATATTCACCAGACATATGTAGAATTACACATCATCTACAAAGCTGATTAAATGTAATGTTTAACCTTTCAGTGAATCAGGGCCTGAGTTTCCAAGTGATGATAGAATGCCGCACAGGAACTTATAATACGAAGGTCCAAACATATGTCATATACAGTACCATAACCGCTGAATTATTTACATCAATCTATAATTAAAACAATTTTACATACATTTCTGTTTATAAATTAGGGCACTGTGTATGATAAAGCCATTGCTAATGTCAAAACAATGACTGTTACAGCTGAGAGAGCGCTGAACATACTGTAACTGGATCTCACGTCCAGTCGTTCCTGCCTTCAAACCACTATTTCACCCCGAAGGCTTCTGCACAGCCGTCGAAGCACAAGATGAACTGAACAGTGTGAGGGAATGGCTGCTGGCCAGTGCTAAATATTAGCAGAATTTCCAAGAAAAGAGGCAGTAAAAATAGACTCACTCTTTAAAAGTTTCTATGTTATGTTACATTCTCCTTGACTAACACATACATGAATGCAGCTACATGGGAAAAGATCCCACACTTCCGTCACACACTGAGGTCAATAGAACAAGGAATGCCAACAGTGAAGAACAAAATCAAGACAAAAATATTCTCAGCTTAGTGACATTTATCCCTGCTTAACAAAAAATCTTTGCAAACTGAAGTCGTGTTCTGTCAAAGAGTGAGAGGCGGGCAGTAGCACTCGGCTTTGTGTTCTTTAAGGATTAAGGAAGTCAGTCAGCTCGCTGCAGCCATGCAGACATGAATAAAAACGCAGAAAGGAAATCAAGTCCTGCTGACATTTGGCTCAGTGAGTCTTTTTCATATTGTCAGTTTCCCTTTTAATTTACTGACGAGGCGTCAGCGTCGTTTCAGACGCGTGCACACACACACACACACACACACACACACACACTGATGTGTTTGAAAAAAAAAGTGCTTCCTGACCAGTTGAATGTCTCTGGCTCCAGGGCGTGTCTCAAATCGCCCACTGTTCCCTGCATAATGTGCTTGTGTGTGTGCCATATGAGCAGACGCTCTGTAGTGAACGAGCGAAAGTGTGAATGTGCAAGTGTGTGTGTGTGCAATGACTCATTCTCAGTCTTTAATGCTGGGCACGTTGTAAGAGTAATGCACTAAAGGTAAGCCGCGACTCTGGCAGAAACATGCGCGTCCGCACGCTTGTGCCTGCTCTGAGCTGTCCGATACGAACGAGTCTCCCTCGTCTGCATATTCCGAGTGCGCTGACAGAGTGCCGCAGTCTGCCCAGTCGCCGTCGGAACGCGAGCACGGAACCTCGCCCGCTGTCAGCGCCGGGCAACTGTGCCACTTCACTAAATGTCTGCATGTGCAGGAGGAAGAGGAAGATGAGGAGGCAGACGACGAAGATGCTCTGGCGAGAAGAGCTGCCTCGCAGCGTTCGCACATGCCACATTCGTAGCCCAGTTCACTCGAGACTCCGCCTTCACCTGTCCCGGTGATGCCCACTGAACCGGCCCCGATGGCTTTCCCACCTCTCCCGAGTCTGATCCGCCCCCTTAGGCGAAGCCAGTCGTGCCGGAAGGCAGGGCTGAAGCAGACGTACAGCACTGGATTTAGGCAAGCAGACAGAGGAAAGAAGATCAGGGTAACTGATTTTGCCATGTCCGGGCTTCCGGCTGCATTACCCGTTCCCGTCAGCAGTGGGGCAAAGGAGAAGGCTGCCACAGGGCAGAAGAAGATGCAGTTGGTAAAAATAAGCCACGCGACGTGTCGCACAGAACCTGCCTGCTCTGGATCGGCAAGCTGTGCCCGGCCCAGACCACAGTAGAGCCTTGTGTATATCACGGCGCTTAACAGGTACGCGAGGATGTTCAGCAGCACCAGCGCCACCGTCACACCCAACCCAGGTGCCAAACCTCCAGAGAAGGGCAGGCACAGTGGAGAACCCTCCACTGCTCCTTGATACAGGCTTAAAAATGCCACCCCAGCTGCCAGTAGACCCAGAAGTCCTGCAGCGAGTCCAAACTTCCTTCTCTGACCCCTCCGGTCACAGCTCCTCAGTGCGCCCGCTTTACCCATCAGCGCCCGGACAGCCAGGCTGCGCTCCACAGCGGCCAGAGGCAACACCAGAACGGCCCACTCGGACGAGAACACGGCCAGCACGCTGAGTGCCTGGCACCCGGCACTCGTCTCCCACCACACGCCATAGGATGCGAACGAGCCCCAGGTGGCAGCATCCAGGACTACCAGTGCAGTCACGTAGAATCCCGTCAGCAGGTTGGAGGATGCCAGGACGGCCACAAGCAGGCGGGTGGGCGAGAGTGGGCAGCTGCGTGGGGAAAGCGTGGCAGCCAGGACCAGGCAGTTAAACAGGAGAGCCACCAGGCAGATGAACCATATGGTCAGTCGAATCATCCAGCTGCCAAGCAGGTGGGCGCACGGTTTAAATGCTCCTGAGAGAAGAAAGAAAAGCAGAGCTCAATGTTAGTTACGACACAGTGAAATGCACACGAACAAATATGGAATGTGGTTGATGTTTGGGACATAAGTCTATGTTTTACAAGCAGTGGTTAGCATTCGGCGTAATGGTTTGCTCGGAAATCAAGGCTTGATGTGACCTGCCCTCAGAGATTTTTAGTGCTGGATCATACAGCTCTGCATAAAGCCGTCATATCACCCTTCTGCTAGCACAATCCATCACCTTGCACTTAAACATATCGAGAAGAAAACAAAGATGCTAACCAGATGTGAATCATATATTATGTGAAGAGAAATCATCACAGCTCATAGCCAAGTGCTGGCCAATGAACAATGTGCTACCTCGGACACTTTCTTAGAAAAGGATAATGACTATGACATGAGAATTTAATTCTACGTTTGTGTCTGTGTTTGTGCACTAGGGCACTATACTATATTACTGATGTTATGTCGGCTATCATTTTTTAATCTAGTCAATTCGGTTTCCAGGCAACCAAAACATGGGACTGGGCAGCACTTCAGGACTTTTATTTGCAAGTAGGGTTAGCTAAATGGATTTATGTGGATTAATGGAATTTGTTCATCCCTGTGTTCTCAAAAGTTTAACTCTATTTTTAAACTTCTTTTTAACTTGAACTTCTGTTTTTACAGATGATGGAGTGTAATTTTTACATTTTGGCATGTACGTGTGTGTATCATCCACTAACACATTGTTCTCACTGAAATCATGTCCCTATGAACACAGCCTAAAGGTCAGTTGAGGTGAATGTAAGCGAATTATATGTCAAAGGATGAACAACTATAGTGGTCACATTTTCACAGTGTTTATA